>NC_136274.1:50023611-50181111 GCF_964187855.1 Myxine glutinosa
AGAACAAGGCGTGGCCCTGTCAACATCTCGTCGAGGGGCGGGACCGGTAAGCTCTTGGAGCCAACCAGGGCCGAGGCAAGCTCACCATTGGGCGTGTCCTGGGAGCCGGCGGCTTGATCTAACAATGCCCAATAAAAGCGGCCGAGGGGGACTGCTTCAAGAGATGAGCACGACGGCGACACCAGAGGTTCGAGCAAGAGGACAGAAGCGCGGTGTCGACCTATTACATAAGCAGGAGGCCAGTTTCCCCGAGAAATATATTGGCTTTGAAGGACCACGTGCAAACCATATGCGCAGCTGCCGCCGGGTTTTTGCTCAAGCCTGGAGCGTGGACTGGACACCACGAACGACGTGAACCATACGCGTGACCTGGAGCGGACCTCGACGCCGGTGCCATCTGCTTGGACCTTCTCCTCCTTTCTTGCCATTCCTGCCTTTCCTGCCATTCCATCCCTTTGAGTGTAAGTGTGTTCGTTCTGTCTGGGGCGTTTGCTAACTAAGACTGGATAAGGCTGCCCGTTGTCCCGCTTTTAATCGGGTTTAGTCCTTTTATTAACGGCTCGGATCGCGGATTGCTAAACCGCTCGGCAATTACCATCACATCCGCGGTTCGAGCAGGGACTCATCTCCCTGCTTTGCGGAGAGATTGGTGAAGGTATTTGGGAATCCATTGACCAATCACCCTGGCCAATCTCACCCCGCAAAGGAGCGGGATAGTTCCAGGACCGGAGACGGCCAACTTAACAAGACAAGGGGATTAACCCCCCCTTGCGGGATAGTTCCAGGACCGGAAGCGTGGACTGGGAGTGCCGTACTCCGAGAGTCCATAACAATATATATATATATATATATATATATATATATATATATATATATATATATATATATACGCACACACATACAGACTTGGCATTTAATATGGAATATATTTTTTTTCTTGACTTGGGTTTACTTTCTCAACTCAGTATATCAATCTGGTGAGTTTCTTTTACACTTTGGTGATTTATTTGTTAAAAGAACCATGTCACTGATTGTCTGTCGCAGCAAGAAGTCAACAACAGGATTATATCACAGGTGGTGGGGCAAAATGTACGGACAGGTGCATTTGATGATTGGCTTCACATTCGGGTATACAAGGGTTGTTGCATTCTGTATTGGTGGGAAACAACTGCTGCACGTCTCCAAAAGTTATTGCCGCTTCCTCTGGAGATGGTCCGTCAACTTGACAATGCTGTTTGTCATGGAGTGGTGGCTTTACGAAATTCTGGCATGAAACAGCGTGCTATTGCTCGGGAGTATGGCATCACTCAAGGTCAGGTGTCAAAGATCCTGAAACGAAATGCTCAGAGGGGTGTCCCTACTCCAATACCGAGGCCAGGATGTCCACGCAGAACCACAAGGAGAGATGATCGCCAGCTGCACCGGTTAGTCTGCAATGGCCGTTCCAAGTCAGCTAATCGGCTTAGGGCTGAGTGGCAGCAACTGACAAATGTGCCTGTATCCAGAAGGCTAGTCAACCAACGACTGGTTCAAGTAGGCAATCGTGCCAGGCGTTCCCTGAGAAAGCCACGCCTGACCAGACAACACAGCCAGCGCCGATTGCAGTGGGCCAGAGAGCACCGTCAATGGCAGCCAGGACACTGGAATCACGTGACCTTCAGTGACGAGTCTAGATTTCTGGTCTTTCGTCAAGATGGCCACGTCCAAGTGTGCAGACCAGTGCATGAAGCCCACAACGAAGATTGTATAGTGCCAAAAGTCCAAGCTGGAGGTGGTGGGGTGACCGTTTGGGCTGCTTTTCATGCAGGGGGCAAAACTGACCTGGTTGTTCTGAATGGAAACCTGAACCAGTTCAAGTACAGGGTCATTCTGGAAGAAAAATTGCTTCCATTTGCTCGTGCAGCCTTTCGAGGAAACTTTGGCTTCCAAGATGACAATGAACTTGGTCCGTGCTCGCATGCTCGCATGATCCAACACTTTCTTGCTGACCGTGGTGTAGAGCATATGGAGTGGCCTGCCATGTCCCTGGATATGAATCCGATAGAGAACTTGTGGGCAGAATTAACGTGTCAAATCGACAACTTGGACCAGCAGCCTACCTCTGTGCGTGAATTGCAGCAGACTATTGTCACTGCATGGCAAGCGATTCCTGTCCAAACCTTGGCAAATCTCGTGAACAGCATGCCTCGACGTGTACATGCTCTCCTGAATGCTCGTGGGGGTTACACGAAGTACTGAACTGTAATTTTACTGTCCGTAATCCCAGTCATAATTTAGCTTTTGTTTTTGTTGAAAAAAAATTGGGCTGATGTGTAAAATAAAGAGATACTTCTGGAAAACGTACAGAAGTTTAACACAGTACTGTCTGTGAATTGAGTTCGATATCAGTTTGCATCACTTTCAAGGATCAATTCATTTGTTTCGAAATGTCAAATGTGGTTTTTGTTTCTTTTAAAGGTCACATTAACAAAATCTAGAATAATTTCAACTTAATTCCAATGAACTTTTGGTTCTAAGTCATCTTGAAAAGTAAGTTCACCCCCACAAAAAAATATTCCATATTAAATGCCGTCTGTATATATATATATATATATATATATATATATATATATATATATATATATATATATATATATATATATATATATATATATATATATATATATATATATATATATTGTTGTGGAGATGAGGACTGTATTTTTTTGATTGTGTGCTGTATGATTATTATTATTGTTTATTCTGCGCCCCCCTACCTCCGGAGCTGTGTAAAGGTGAAAGGGCATCCCATAATTAGTCCACAAGCATACACGTCAGCCAAGTAATAGAATACCCCTGTTGATAGTTATCTCTTATTCTGTGTTCTAGGGTAAGGCTGTGTCTCCCATTAATTGAAGTACTCCATTGCACCAGTGAAAGAGAATAGATCCCCTTTCATTCCCATCCCCAAAATCCCCATTTCCTTCACATCCCCTCTCGTCATTGCTGAGCCCTCGATTCCCAATCACCTCCCCTCCAATAACCGCCATTGACCATGTGCTTGAGTCGGAGAAGAAAGGCGTGTCTCTACCTCGTCATAGAGGGGAGGAGGGGCGTACCCGCCCGTCGTCATCGAGGGCGGAGCGAGAGGGTCGCGCGACCAACCAGGGCCGACGTGAGCACCACGATGGGTGTGTCCAAAACGCCGGCGGCTTAATCGCTGGAGGCGCTATAAAAGGCACGCACGCAAGAAGCAAGTGAGTTGGTCTGAGTTGGTTGCAGAGTTGGTCTTGGTGAGAGAGAGCTGAGTTGGTCGTCAAGTGGAGAGTCGTGAAGAGTCAGTCAGTGGAGTCGGTGGTCAGTTGGTTGCGTTGGTTGCGGTGAGGAGTCGGTGGTAAAGAGTGAGTGGGCCAAGAAAGAGTTGAGGGTTGGACCAGACGAGTCGGACAAGGCCTGGCAAAGCACGCGACGTCTACAGCAGCCACAACAGCAGCTTGGGGGCCTGAACGGCGGTTTGGAGCAGGGCCGAAAAGGAACGGCGGCTGCTAAACGCGCCGGTTGAGCTGCAGGACCCCCTTGGACCTCCCTCTCCCTCCAGCCATCCACCTCCTGCCTTTCCACCCTTCTTGTGTACGTGAGTTTGTTCCGTTTGTTCTGTCCTGGGTTAATTAAGCTGGTATAAGTTAATATTTGCACTGTGTCACCTGCGTCTTAGGTGTTGTAAATAAACTTGGTTGCTCCTTTTTGCTTGTGTGTGTACAATAAATCCAATTACTCTTCTGTCCGTCTTCTCGTTTTATTCCTTTTCCTCTTTGCATTCGTCGTTTTTGTCTTTTCCCTCATTGAGCAGCTGCGGTGCGATACGGCCAAAGTTCTGGGTGAATCGGGTGAGTCAGGGATCCTGTAACGGTCGCGGCAATACCACCGCTCGGTAAATAACATCTTAATCCGCGATCAGTAACAATATATATATATATATATATATATATATATATTGTTACTGATCGCGGATTAAGATGTTAGTTACCGAGCGGTTTGGTATTGCCGCGACCGTTACAGGATCCCTGACTCACCCGATTCACCCAGAACTTTGGCCGTATCGCACCGCAGCTGCTCGATGAGGGAAAAGACAAAAACGACGCAATGCAAGAGGAAAAAGGAATAAAACGAGAAGACGTACAGACGAGTAATGGGGTTTATTATTTACACACACAAGCAAAAAGGAGCAATCAAGTTTTATTTACAACACATAAGACGCAGGTGACACAGTGCAAATTTTAGCTTACCTACAGACTTAATTAAATACCCAGGGACAGAACAAACAAAACAAACTCACGTATACAAGAAGGATGGAATGGAATGAATGTTGGAAGGAGGAATGGGAAGGTTCAGCTGGGGCAGATGGTTCGGGCTTGATCCCGCACGGGACGTCGGCTGGACCTCGACGGCCACCGATGCCACCGCTATTTGGTCCCCGCGGGGTAACGGGTTGAAGCTGCCTGGTGGAGTCAACGCTGCCTCTCTGGCTCAGCTCAGGGCGCGTCTGCCGTCTCTGGCGCAACTGCTGGTAATGGCCCTTGGCACCTTCTCTCTCTTGGCCCTGGTGTCTCCTCACCATTGACAACTCAACGCAACCAACGCAACCACTGACCCTCCTCTGACGACCAACTCCTCTGGCAACCGACTCAGACCAACTCCTCTGGCAACCGACTCAGACCAACTCACGACTCACTTCCGTCTGCGCCTTTTATAGCGCCTCCAGCGATTAGGCCACCGGCGTTTTGGACACGCCCATCGGGGTGCTCACCTCGGCCTCGGCCCTGGTCCCCGCGGGGTAACGGGTTGAAGCTGCCTGGTGGAGTCAACGCTGCCTCTCTGGCTCAGCTCAGGGCGCGTCTGCCGTCTCTGGCGCAACTGCTGGTAATGGCCCTTGGCACCTTCTCTCTCTTGGCCCTGGTGTCTCCTCACCATTAGCAACTCAACGCAACCAACGCAACCACTGACCCTCCTCTGACGACCAACTCCTCTGGCAACCGACTCAGACCAACTCCTCTGGCAACCGACTCAGACCAACTCACGACTCACTTCCGTCTGCGCCTTTTATAGCGCCTCCAGCGATTAGGCCACCGGCGTTTTGGACACGCCCATCGGGGTGCTCACCTCGGCCCTGGTTGGTCGCGCGACCCTCGGGCTCCGCCCTGGATGACGACGGGCGGGCACGCCCCTCTTCCTCTCTATGATGAGGTGGAGACACGCCTTTCTTCCCCGACTCAAGCCTCGTGGTCAATGGCGGTTTTGGAGGGGAGGTGATTGGGAATCGAGGGCTCAGCAATGACGAGAGGGGATGTAATATGGAATGGAGGTTTTGGGGATGGGAATGAAAGGGAGATTTTGGGGATGGGAAGGAAAGGGAGATTTTGGGGATGGGAAGGAAAGGGAGATTTTGGGGATGGGAAGGAAAGGGGATCTATTCTCTTTCACTGGTGCAATGGAGTACTTCAATTAATGGGAGACATAGCCTTACCCTAGAACACAGAATAAGAGATAACTATCAACAGGGGTATTCTATTACTTGGCTGACGTGTATGCTTGTGGACTAATTATGGGATGCCCTTTCACCTTTACACAGCTCCGGAGGTAGGGGGGCGCAGAATAACCAATAATAATAATAGTACAGTACACAATCAAAAAAATACAGTCCTCATCTCCGCAACACTGCACCCTCCTCCTCTTAGGCATGGCCCGGGCCTACAACTTTTATTTTTAGTGTGACACGTAGGTGTAGTTCCCTCTATTTTTAACCTGACCCTGAGTGCGACAGTTTTAAAACATAAATAAATGTGTCCCGCTGCTCCATTGCACCCTGCCTAACAGACTTACGCCCACAGTTAACCGAATTGCGGAATGGTCTTCAAACTATACACTGACGGTGGGAAGCATTATTTACAATTGACGCTACTTTTATTTACAAGACTAACCCAGGACCTGTGATTGTTCTTTCTGGGGGGGGAGACAGTCTGCTCTGCATCAATGCACCATTAAAGCACCCAAAAACGCACCAAAGCACCCTCAAGCACCAATCGGTGCACAGTCATCACTGTTCATGAATAAAAATAACCAAACAACCCCTAACCCTGCAGGTGATCTCTTGCTCTTCGGCTCCCTCTGCTGGTTATTATTATTTGTCTTCCAGATGTTGTCATTCTTTTGCTTTGCTTACTGGCGGCCTATTTGCAATAAAGTGTGCCCAATGTGTCCTTTTTATTTTCTTTATTTATGGCCCACAGGGCCGACTATGTGTGGTTCACCTGTGGGGCATCGGTGCCCTGTGGCCAAGGTCCGCCAGCAAGATTTCGGGCCCTCATGGCCGGTTCCAGCAGAGGGGCCATGCCCCAACCCATGGGGTCCATAAGTGGTGCTCGGCCACAGACATGTGGTCCATAATGTGGTGCATCGATGCAGACAGCTGGTTCTGGGAATTTCGGGCGCACAATGGCCGACCCACGCACGCTCCCCTTGGCACCCAGTGGCGCACAGGTCATGTGGGAGACAAAAGGGGAAAGACAATTGAGCGAGGGGTAAGGTCACAAGGGTACACATCAATAAGGCAATGCAAGGCGAAATGCGTACGGAGGGCGAAGTGAGAAAGCTCGTCCCTACCGTACGTCACCCCCCTGTCACCTACCCTACCCTTGCCCTTACCCCATATGTACAAAAATCTACACATTTACAAATTCGTCACTACTGTCATGTCTTCCCCATATTTCCCCTATACCAAATTCGTCTCCACAATCCCTCTACTTCAAAATTTGCCATCACCAAATTCATCATCAATCCTCATAAGGAGGCAGAGATGGAACATCAAAGCACAATGTCACACCCACGTCATGATGCGTCTCACAATCCAAACATTTGCACAGTAAAAATAATTAAACATGGCATGGTGCGGAGTACCTGTCACCTCAGGTGAGTGGATGCAGATGGTGCGAGGAGATCCTTCTTCCTAACTATCCTCTAAATGACTTTAACACACTTTACACTACCCGGGGTCTTTCCCTGCCAATCCATTGGCCAACTTACTCTATGGGTTCTAATAACCAATTCCCATTGACCAAACTGTGGTGCTTCTCAATTTGGGGTCTCACTCCCCCTATTCATCTCCCGGTGCCTTCGCACAATTTCTGGGCTGCGACGTGTAGCTCTCCCAGCAGGTCTACCCACCTGCACACCTCCACCACTGCAGTTGCCACCCGAGCTTACCTAGCTCCTCACCCTAACCTAACTAACTGGGGAAGGCCCTCTCCTGGCTCTGTCACCCCTAGGTGCTGTAGGGGAAGTATTTGGGGGAGACTCAAGACTCCAATGACCGGACACAGGTTTTACAAAAGGTCTGGTTTATTAACTGGTTATTCACTTCATTCCAATTACCAAATAATACCAATTCGTACAATGGACCAGGTTAACTCTTTTCGCATGGTCCTTCTCGTTCGGCCGATGTTCCTCCGCCACTCCCGTCGGGCAGAGGGTCTGATGATGAGGGGTGCTCGTCCGTTCCGTCGGTCAGAGCTCCTGGTGACAAGTCCTCCCGACTCAATGTTTGCTCTGGTTTATATGGACAAAACTGGAGTTAATCCCCTGTCGGCTGAATCTTAATCCTTTCTCCGCTAATGCCCCGAGGTCATGCATGCACCAAGTCCTGGCATCAGCTCGCTCCCCTCCTGCTGCGAGGGGTGCTCCAGCCTGGGGCTGTGACCAGGTGGACAAGAGATTATCATGTTCGGGCACATTCCTGACACTCATTTACGAACTCGTCTTTCACAGAGTTTTCAGGTAAAATGTATCTGCTTCGTTACCAGTGTTAATTAATAAGTTACCAGTGCCAATTAATAAGTTACACTGAGTTACACTTCCACAATTCCCTCATCTTTTTGTTTTTGTTTATATTAACCATTAATCTAAACATCAATATAAGTAAACAATCAATCACTACAAGTAAACATCATTACAAGTATAAGTAAATAATCAATCACTTTGGTAATCAAATTCCCTTGGGCATACACCGTCATCCTGCAAGAATCACAAAACATTTCGTTGGTCATTGACTCCTTCCATATCGTTCAATCTATTGCATTTGCATCACAAATATATTTTCAAAACAACACTTCACCATCACCAAGATACAACAATTTCACTTCATTTTCAAGTTTTGTAAAGCATCTGCACCATCTGGCAAAAAACGTTTGCCTCCACACAAATGTTGACTTTGTTTGAAAGGAAGGGCTGATCACTTGTGTTTGAATCCTGGTATGAAACATTTTCTCCTAATGTCTTCATAGCTCCTGCACTACTTCGTGTAGGATTTCGCTGTTGTGGTAACATTGCGGAGTCATAGACTGACCCTGCTCTCCTTGTAGCATTCTTGCCACTTTTTGCTGTAAACCATTGTAATTCCTGAACAAGGCCTTCACCCAGTTGTAGTCGACTTGCCTCCTCCCTCATTGTGAGTGGGCAGCAAGTATTGGTGTGACGTTGATTGGCCAGCAAGATGTGGAACAGGGATGCCGGATGCATCCACAATGATGTTGGGACCATGGTGTTCAGGTCATTCATGGTGCTTACCAGGAGCAACCAGCAGAATCGTGCACAGCTGTTGTGACAAGGGTACAGCCGTTTTTTTGCAGCTCCATGCTGGTTCCCCGGACGTTGGTGAAGTAATAACATATGTCCCCGCATTTCACAGAGGTTGCAGGTAAAATGTCGTTGTCCTGCAACTTCTGATGTGGTGAATGTTCGAAGCCTTCGAACAAGAGTAAGTGATCTCCTTTCTTTCATATGTTGCAGTGTGATCCAGGCAAATGGTCACATAAATTTCCTTGGTGAAGGTAAGCATTCATCTCCAAGTTACACGGGAGAATGTCTTCATCATTCTTTGAGAAAGAGGGTGTATGCCATGATTAACTTCATTTTTTAGCCACAAATTTTCTTTCTCGAACTTCTTCCCAATTCCGTTAGCAATCCCTCCAAAATGTGATCTCGTCTTATCCTTATGCTCAGTCACATCTGAATCTGCTTTCCACACACACTGAATCAGATAGGGTACATCTTACCATGAAATCAGCATAATCATGTATATCTTCCAACAGTTTCACATTCAACAATTTGTTGTTTTTCCTTAACACAAAAGTTATATTCATTTATATGCGTCACACAAATAATATTCGATCAGGTATGTATTTTATTACTAAACTAAGAATAGCATCCACAATTGCTTTCAGGTTAATATAGTTCAAAAATTAACTCATGCAGGTATTTTAGCACTACTCTAAGAAAATAAATTGTATTTGATTACAATCACAAACGGGAATACCTAATTCCCAACAACAATTTTTTCAAACCAACAAATTAAGCATAATGTATTATTACCATAATTCCTCTCCACTTTTTCTTTTCCCTCTTTTTTTCCTAACAGTGTGTCACTCGTGGTGATATGAGTTCACTGATATTGTAATTGACACAACTCATAACATTGTCGTTATGCCATTATCTTAATTCTACTGTATTCACTATTCATTTGCAACACCACTTGATTCATTCTTTTAATCTCGGTATTATTCATATCATCATAACAATCTTTCTATTTTAGGTCCATATTTGTTTCTATTCTTATCAATCTCCTACGGTTTATCAATTTGTTCCAAAACACTGCAACCAAAGGTTTTAACCAAAGCTCTACCAAACTATTTCCAATTTGAACTCAAAATGCTAATTAAACAACAATTCAAAGAATTAACTTCAATGGGTCAACAAACTCATTTTATAAACAGATCTAATTTTCCCATCCAATAATTTTCCTTGCCAAATGTCATATTGCAACACTTTAATAAACCTTCGAAAAATGTCTCCCAAATCAATAAATTCCCTTTTTACTTCCCAAATACTCATCTGTAAATTACATATTCAATTACAGTTTCTCCATATTTGTTCGGCCTAAATGGCCACCGAAGTGGCTGCCAACATGCAGTACCGTTTTTATCTACCAAGCAAGTATTCGTCCACATAAGATCTCTACCAAAATGTTGTTTGTAAAAACAAATCTGGGATTTCTGATTACATGGATGCACACTCTCAGGACATTTCAGGCTGCTTGTTAACAATCCACTACGATAAATTAATTCCTTTACCCACAATCAAATAATTAGTACAAATTGAGGATATTATCCCTATCACATTCATTTATAGATTCATTATGTTGGATCTAAATTTTCTCCCACTGCTGCGAGGAAGAACAATAGCTCTCATAAGTCTTTGTAATATCTCACTTCATTTACCCAGCATCGAAGAATTTATTTACTATCCATTCCCATCTGTTAACCAGTGACTTTGTTTGAACTCCAAAACTTAATTTGATGAATCCCATGTGTACAGCTACCACTTATTGAAACCCATACTTTTGTAGAAAATATCCAAGTAAGTGTTTTTTATTTTAAACCCCCTTAACTGTTGCTCATCCATTTCTATGCACCCAGTGAGTACTACTGACACCAGTATGCCAATATAGGTGTGCCAGTTTAACAAATATGTTGCAGGTACACGTGACATCGCGTTCTGAGTATAAATAACGTAACAGCGCGTTCATGTCTGCCCCTTGGTTTAAGATTCACAATGCATTCCGTTTTAAAACTCACAATAGTTCAAATCAGCAAGATTTTCTTTACTATTTTCCCATATCATCTATGCCTAATACACATCCATACATACAGCACAATTTATATGCTGATAAAATTCAAGTTTATATATATATATATATATATATATATATATATATATATATATATATATATATAAATCCGTGAGCAGAGTATTCTGGGAAGTCAATGTAAGACCTCTCCCAAATTTGGCTAATTTTGTACTCCCTCATTTCTTTTTTTATGAAGCTCATATCCATAAATAGCTGTTATTCTCATATAAATTCTATCAAAATGGAAATTACTCACAATTTTACTATTAATTAATGGCTGCTCATAACCCAGCACATCAAATCTTTATATTCCATCTCCCTTGACAAAAGAGATAATGTTCATAATCAAATTATATATTTTTTTTATTTTACGGATTCTCTGCATATTCAATCCCATCCACATAAAACTATCCATTTCCAGACAGGCACACTGTCGGTGTCAACAATCTTGTAAGATTGATACACAAAACAATAAAAAACACTAACATTGACACACAAAAAATACACACACACATGCATTATGCGTATTTGTTTGCGTTGGAACTATTATTTACAGATCAAGATGGGTGTCAATTTTATTTCAATTTCATAAAATTTGTCCTTCAATTTTAGAAATGCTAATACACAAATGGACCAAAAAGTTTATTCTTAGAAAACCCCTATGATGTCACATTGAAATTACCCTTTCAGTTCCCACAATAATTTATCCAAATTTGACTACACACCCATTTACATGTCAGTCGACCACTGACTTATCAATCGTGTGGAACAATAGTCCGAAATTCCCACCTGATCATCATGTGACCCTTGTCATTTGGTTTAAAAAATTTGCAAAGCAATTGTTCCAACTTTGTAAATTTAAAATTGTGTGCCCAACATAAAAGATCCAATTTCGGCATGTGATCAATTAATTACTAATTTGCTTACAAGCAAAAGAAAAAAATGAATAATTCTTGCTCCGAAAACTTTTCAGACCCAAGAATCATCGACAGTTATTCATGTTTGTCCAGTAATCTAATTTGTTGAGGCCAATCGTCATTTGGGATTTGTCGCAATGAAGGCCTAATCATTGTCTGAGGTATCGGTCAGCACTGGTACCCTTGATCTTGGTTTACCCTATTAACTTGTCTTCCTTTTGGTATACGGACATCCTCTTTTCCAATGTCCCATCCGTCCACACTTGAAACACCGGTTTCTGTCGTTGTCTGATCTGTGCACCTGTGCACTTGTATTGCTGGGCTGCATCTCTACATCCCTGAGTTGCCACTGCAATCTCTCGTTATCTCCTGAAACACGAAAAAATTCTCTGTACCGTCCTTTTTGGGGAGACAACTGGAAATCAGATGGGACAACTGTCACTTTCATTCCTAATTTCGAGGGCAGTTGTGCATTTGTCTCCCCCACTGTATCCTGTATCCTTTTTATTTTAAGTTCTAGATCCGTTATCCGTTCTTGCTGTTCCCGTTGTCTGGATTCACCATCCCAAAGATGGAATGCAAGCCAGTCTACCGTTAGATTCTGTCTCTTCCTGGCTTTCAATCTTTGTTCCAATCTTTCCAATCGACTTCGCTCAAATGTACCATCTCTTGGAAACTCCTCATCATGTCCCTTTGTCCACAAATACCAATTCTCGACCTGCCTTATAGCTTCGGCACCATAACGGTCGTACATATGATGTGTACAAGTACCTTTTTGTGGAATTTCTGGTTGTCCTTGTGTATTCTTGCAGGCTCCATTTCCCATTCTGCCTTTTATCAAAGTAGCGTTGGATGTGTTGTAGCTTGTTCCAGGTTCCTCTAAAGCTTCACTCGTACCTCCAGGAAGGATCTCTCCACCTGTTCACACGGTGATTTCCAGAGAATCTCCCTCAGCTGTGGCTTTTGCACAATCCAATCTCACAGATCAGTATTTGCAGATGAGCCGGAGGGTCAGTATGAAATGGGTGAA
Source organism: Myxine glutinosa (assembly GCF_964187855.1). Lineage (NCBI taxonomy): Eukaryota > Metazoa > Chordata > Myxini > Myxiniformes > Myxinidae > Myxine > Myxine glutinosa. Next base: position 50,036,276 of record NC_136274.1, read on the forward strand.
TCCTCAGGTGTCCGCTCTGTTGACGGGGAAATCACACAATGGTAACCGCACATATATATCTGTATATAAACTCACCACCTTGCTCAATTTTCCCAGGTTGTCTCCACATTGATAATATCTCGCAAAGATATCAAAGCTTCTTTCTTGAGACCGCATTTTCATCAATCAAACAATCAATATATTCAATTCAATTTATTCAGTTCAATTTAATTCAGTTAAATTTATTCAATTAAATTCAATCAATTAGATTCAATCAATCAACAATTCAATCAATTATTCAATTTCAATTAATTCATCAATATTCATCAATAAATCAAATTAATCATTTTGAATGACTCCTTGCATAAGTCCTTTCCCCAATGATGTCAGGACAGGTCCATCCATTGACTGAGATCGAATCTCATCGGTCGTCACCTCTGGTTCGTACCTCATGTCAATTGATGAATCACCGTCCTGTCCTAGGGTCATTTCTGACATATTTCCCCATTTTGCCTGGTCTCCACAAATTTTCTTTGCAACCACTAAAGGCAACTCATCCTCCATTCGTGAGACAAGAATATCTAATCATATCATTCAACTTCTTCCATAAATGTGAAGAATATCCAATCATATCATTCAACTTCTTCCATAAGTGTCAAGAATATCCAATCCATAAAAAATGGCAAGAATATCCAATCATATCATTCAATGTACCATCCGTGATATTTGTTTGCTCATTCACTATTCCTGATTCGTCATCAAGGATCTCCATCATCAGACAGCGTACTTAATTCCGCATTTTAATGAGAATTCAACAGGAATTTACGACTCAAAGGAAAAAGAACGAGCAGACCTTTTGCAGGACGATCGTTACAAAATCGTTACATATATTAAAGTATTTATAATGTCGACAAATCATAGCTTAATTCTTACAAAATTTGGTTCTTTGAATAAATCACAGCACCGGGAGAACCAGCTCCAAAAAATGGATCTTTGTGTTTATTCAGCACCCTAGTAATTGGTTCTTTGTGTACTAATTACACAGCACCCAGGCCCCGCTCATATGGATCTTTGTGCAGCGCTGCACAGCACCTGAGCAAAAGGGGTTTCATCTACATTTTCCTTATCCGGTGTACCATCCGTGATATTTGTTTGCTCATTCACTATTCCTGATTCGTCATCAAGGATCTCCATCATCACACAGCGTACTTAATTCCGCATTTTAATGAGAATTCAACAGGAATTTACGACTCAAAGGAAAAAGAACGAGCAGACATTTTGCAGGACGATAACTGGAATTAGTCGTGAAAATATATCCAAAATACACAAAAATACACACCCACACAAATAAACAACATTTATTCCGTTTAAGAGAACAAACATTTCCTCTATCATGACATGCATGTCTTCAAAATTATATGACCAAGAGAAAAAGTAAAACTAATTAAAACTGCGGGCAGTGATAATCCGGGGACCATACCGCTCCATCCTGATTGGACGAGTGCGTGCTAGAGTCGTTAACAACGACAGTCCAGATCCGATTGTTCAAAATTTCAACTCAATCGATCGAAAAATGAACGCAGGGATGCATTTTAAAGGTGCAGTGGCACTAACTGAGTTGCCACGAATATGGCCACGAAATTGCCAATATGGCCATCACAAAATATTTTCCTTAATCAATTGGCTCATAGCATAACCAATCTGCAAGTATTTCATCCGAAGATGTATCTCTGAGGACTTTTAATTAAATAAGTCATTTATAAATCAACGAGTTAATTTATTAAATGATTAATCAATAAATCAAAATTTTCCTTGACAGCCACATCACTTGGTCAGTGTCATGTCCAAATATCAGCTTCCTTACTCAAAAGGTGCCTGAGTTAATGTAATGTAATTACTGTAATAAGATTACTGCAATTACTGTAATGATTACTGTAATTACTGTAATTACCGGAACTGTAATTACTGTAATTACCTCAGGTAATTACTGTAATGTAATTACTGTAATTTAATAAGAAATGTAATTAATTAAATAAGTACTTCATTAATCGTTAATAATGAAATAATTCCTGAATTCTCATTCGATTCACTTGACATTCGAATGGGATTTATATATCCGTCAACTAGTTCAATCAACAACTATTTTATTCAACATAGGCCAAAAGTCAACAACAATTTGAAAAATCCTTAATTTTCATTCGATTCACTTGACATTCGAATGGGATTTATATATCCGTCAACTAGTTCAATCAACACCTATTTTATTCAACATAGGCCAAAAGTCAACAACAATTTGAAAAATCCTTAATTTTTCATTCGATTCACTTGACATTCGAATGGGATTTATATATCCGTCAACTAGTTCAATCAACACCTATTTTATTCAACATAGGCCAAAAGTCAACAACAATTTGAAAAATCCTTAATTTTCATTCGATTCACTTGACATTCGAATGGGATTTATATATCCGTCAACTAGTTCAATCAACAACTATTTTATTCAACATAGTCCAAAAGTCAACAACAATTTGAAAAATCCTTAATTTTCATTCGATTCACTTGACATTCGAATGGGATTTATATATCCGTCAACTAGTTCAATCAACAACTATTTTATTCAACATAGGCCAAAAGTCAACAACAATTTGAAAAATCCTTAATTTTCATTCGATTCACTTGACATTCGAATGGGATTTATATATCCGTCAACTAGTTCAATCAACAACTATTTTATTCAACATAGGCCAAAAGTCCACAACAATTTGAAAAATCCTTAATTTTCATTCGATTCACTTGACATTCGAATGGGATTTATATATCCGTCAACTAGTTCAATGAACAACTATTTTATTCAACATAGTCCAAAAGTCCACAACAATTTGAAAAATCCTTAATTTTCATTCGATTCACTTGACATTCGAATGGGATTTATATATCCGTCAACTAGTTCAATCAACACCTATTTTATTCAACATAGGCCAAAAGTCAACAACAATTTGAAAAATCCTTAATTTTCATTCGATTCACTTGACATTCGAATGGGATTTATATATCCGTCAACTAGTTCAATCAACAACTATTTTATTCAACATAGGCCAAAAGTCAACAACAATTTGAAAAATCCTTAATTTTCATTCGATTCACTTGACATTCGAATGGGATTTATATATCCGTCAACTAGTTCAATCAACACCTATTTTATTCAACATAGGCCAAAAGTCAACAACAATTTGAAAAATCCTTAATTTTCATTCGATTCACTTGACATTCGAATGGGATTTATATATCCATCAACTAGTTCAATCAACAACTATTTTATTCAACATAGTCCAAAAGTCAACAACAATTTGAAAAATCCTTAATTTTCATTCAATTCACTTGACATTTGAGTGTCCCCAAAACGTTGGAGCAAAACGTTGCAACAACGAAAGTGAAACGTTGTAGCGACGTTGTGGAAACGTTAGCAAAACTCAACATTTGAATGTTCCCAAAACGTTGGAGCAAAACGTTGCAACAACGAAAGTGAAACGTTGTAGCGACGTTGTGGAAACGTTAGCACAACCCAACATTTGAATGTTCCCAAAACGTTGGAGCAAAACGTTGCAACAACGAAAGTGAAACGTTGTAGCGACGTTGTGGAAACGTCAGCAAAACCCAACATTTAAATGTTCACAAAACGTTGGAGCAAAACGTTGCAACAACGAAAGTGAAACGTTGTAGCGACGTTGTGGAAACGTCAGCAAAACCCAACATTTAAATGTTCACAAAACGTTGGAGCAAAACGTTGCAACAACGAAAGTGAAACGTTGTGGCGACGTTGTGGAAACGTCAGCAAAACCCAACATTTAAATGTTCACAAAACGTTGGAGCAAAACGTTGCAACAACGAAAGTGAAACGTTGTAGCGACGTTGTGGAAACGTCAGCAAAACCCAACATTTAAATGTTCACAAAACGTTGGAGCAAAACGTTGCAACAACGAAAGTGAAACGTTGTAGCGACGTTGTGGAAACGTCAGCAAAACCCAACATTTAAATGTTCACAAAACATTGGAGCAAAACGTTGCAACAACGAAAGTGAAACGTTGTGGCGACGTTGTGGAAACGTCAGCAAAACCCAACATTTAAATGTTCACAAAACGTTGGAGCAAAACGTTGCAACAACGAAAGTGAAACGTTGTAGCGACGTTGTGGAAACGTCAGCAAAACCCAACATTTAAATGTTCACAAAACGTTGGAGCAAAACGTTGCAACAACGAAAGTGAAACGTTGTGGCGACGTTGTGGAAACGTCAGCAAAACCCAACATTTAAATGTTCACAAAACGTTGGAGCAAAACGTTGCAACAACGAAAGTGAAACGTTGTAGCGACGTTGTGGAAACGTCAGCAAAACCCAACATTTAAATGTTCACAAAACGTTGCAACAACAAATGATCACAAGTAATTATCACATTGCAATGACCTCTAAACATTCCTAAACCAATATCCCATTAAAATCCCATTAAAATCCCATTAAAATCCCATATCTTGTCACCCTTTGCATTGTTGAAAGCAATTAATTCCATAACTCAATATTACCTCAATTTATATATACTAGGGCGTGCCTGCACGTACGTGCTTGCCCGTACGTGCTTGCAAAAAAAACATGCGTGCGAACAACAACAACAAAAAACTTTGAAACCACGTGGCAGTAACGACCACAGAACCCCCCCCTCTATTTACATGAAATGGTTTGGTCCATTCGCAAAGCCAAAGCGAACGACCACAGAACCCCCCCCCTTCTATTTACATGAAATGGTTTGGTCCATTCGCAAAGCCAAAGCGAACGACCACAGAACCCCCCCCCCCCCTTCTATTTACATGAAATGGTTTGGTCCATTCGCAAAGCCAAAGCGAACGACCACAGAACCCCCCCCTTCTATTTACATGAAATGGTTTGGTCCATTCGCAAAGCCAAAGCGAACGGCTTGCGAGTACGGTGACCATACCTTGGGACCCACTTGTCCGATTAATTTCAAACCTTGAAAAGGCACATCCTCGGGTCCCCAGCAATATACCTGGCAAGTTTCAAGTATATCGGACCGGTAGTTGTCGAGAAACAGCGGTCGCATACAGACAGACCGACACACACACCGAGATTACTGGAATTATAGATAGATAAAAATCTGATCCCATTAAAACCTTCAGACAAACCACTAGCAATATTATTCCTAGGACTAAATTACCAGGACCATTATCAAACATTTATCAAAATATTAGGACCATCATCACACCAATGAATGACTCAATCCTTTAATGACTACATCCAAACCCAGACATTTTGAGTTCCGTAACTTTAATACTTCAAATTTTCCATTCCTTCCCTTCCTGATCCTTCGATATAGGGATGGGTTCTTTTTAGGATCATGTTGCATCGAGCATTATTTTCCAAAACAGTGTGAACATTAAACCACACCAAAACCTCTGACATCCCACCATTAACACCTATTGTAAGCGTGCCGAATCAGTAAGCATCACCCCTCCTATGAGCCTCGACCAGAGGGTGGTTGTTACTCACAAACACTCGTCGCTAGCTGTTCCATTGTCTGCCGATTCCCACTCTGCTGCCGATTTCCACTAGCTGTTTTATTTCTCTGAGCTCATGAAAGTGGTGACAATGGGTGGTCTGCCATTGCTCTTCCACAAAAGAGTCGTTCCAAAGATATAAGCCGTTTTGTCGCAATACCATAAATTGGAATGAGGTAAAAATATATATATATAAATATAATTCCATTTCCCGGTTCCCTGTCGCACGCCGAGCAAGTCGCGTGCTTTGAACAAGTGCAAAAAAAAAAAAAAAAAACTACTTTACACGTGTACGGGTGTGTAAGTACCGGCCTTACACGTCCTGGAAGCAAATGGTCGCATGGTGCACGCATGCTCCGTTTGCTCCCAGGTCACAGTAAGGCCTTTAATGGCCAGCGCCGACCTGGTGCATTTTATTTAGACAGCGCAAAAAATACGTATTTACAGAAATCATTTAGGAAAACACGAATAATAGCTACAGTCGTTTATCGAAGTACCATTCGTGATGGGTCACGCCACCTATCGCGGCATCGGTGCGCACGGAACCCCCAGAACCACCTTCTCCCCCATGTATGTACAAAACTATTTCCAAGTTCGTAAATCATATTGAACAAAAACAAGCCACACTCACCTTTTAAAGACTTGTTTGTACAATTGATGTCAGCGGTGCCTCCAAATTGTAGGGGAAGTATTTGGGGGAGACTCAAGACTCCAATGACCGGACACAGGTTTTACAAAAGGTCTGGTTTATTAACTGGTTATTCACTTCATTCCAATTACCAAATAATACCAATTCGTACAATGGACCAGGTTAACTCTTTTCGCATGGTCCTTCTCGTTCGGCCGATGTTCCTCCGCCACTCCCGTCGGGCAGAGGGTCTGATGATGAGGAGTGCTCGTCCGTTCCGTCGGTCAGAGCTCCTGGTGACAAGTCCTCCCGACTCAATGTTTGCTCTGGTTTATATGGACAAAACTGGAGTTAATCCCCTGTCCGCTGAATCTTAATCCTTTCTCCGCTAATGCAACGAGGTCATGCATGCACCAAGTCCTGGCATCAGCTCGCTCCCCTCCTGCTGCGAGGGGTGCTCCAGCCTGGGGCTGTGACCAGGTGGACAAGAGATTATCATGTTCGGGCACATTCCTGACACTCATTTACGAACTCGTCTTTCACAGAGTTTGCAGGTAAAATGTATCTGCTTCGTTACCAGTGTTAATTAATAAGTTACCAGTGCCAATTAATAAGTCACACTGAGTTACACTTCCACAGTGCCCTCTGGCACTGGGCTACCCGGGTCCGTCCTCCGGATCCTCGGGCCCCATCCACAACAACTACTACCGGCTCCCAGAGCCCACCTGCGGCCTCACCTGGCCGACATCCTCACAGTGGTGGAGTGCCCAACCAACTACACACACTAACAGGCTACACGCCCAGCCATTTCCACGACACTAATGCACCCATCCAAAGACCATTCTTTCACCCGCACCACAGATGCCAATATCCAACCACAATTTACCTGTACCCTCTACCTAACACTTACACTACCCGCCCCGGGTATCCGTGATGGGGGTCCACTCTTCCCCCATTCACACCTTCGCACCATCCACTCCACTCCACAATTTCCACCATTCTCACTCCACGACCATCCATTCCAATACTCCATACCATTTATTCCACATAGCCACATACACCTGTTGTTGCACACCTGTGCCCTCACACCTGGTGCCACCTGCACCCTCCTTTCTTCCTGGACCATTTGGTCATCACAATACCCATCATCATCACTCACTCATACACTGCTCCATTCACCTGTTCAGTTGCACACCTGTGCAATCACACCTGTTCAATCTTCAAACACACGGCATCATCTCAGCTAACTACTCCCCTCTGAAACTTGCGCGTCCCAGTCGTCCCTTTAAACTATTGCGCTCCCACGTCATTATCATCCACACTAAACTACCTGCGTCCCCACTACAGGTATCAGTCACTATCTAAACCTTAACGTTACCTAATGTCATCTTCGCTAGATCCCTATCAATATAACCTAACCCACCCGGGCTAGTTTTCACTGCCATCACCCCATAAGCTATAGTGCATTTGCCCCACTGTGAGGGATGGTGGATTTGCCATCCCACCACATCGGGGAGGTCCTACTATCAATTTGGCACACCAAATCCAACAAATCAAAAATTTTCTATTTACTGCCAATTCTATTCACTTTTCTAAATTTTGGATCAAAACACTATCACTATCACCATCACCCTTCGTCTACTTATTACATCCTCTCGGTGCGCCAATTCCCTTCTAAAGCTCGGCTTCGTACAGCCGAGCAATGAACGCGGGTTCTTTTGTGCCAGCGGCTGGATACGTCCCGCATTCGGGGCAGGGACGGAGGCTTACCCGGGCCGAGATCCCACGCACCACCTCGGCGTGGAGCCATCCAATGTCCCGATCTCGACCTGCCGGCACGTCTCAATAGCAAGTGGTCGCCATGATGACCCTTCCTATCGGGCTGCCCGCTCCGCCTAGTGGAGCCCGGACGCGGCCGTTCCACGCGAGGCCCAGCGTGGATCGCGCACGGCGGTCCTTTCGAACCCGCCGTGGCTCGGATCCCCGCTGGTTCTCGCGGCACGCGAAGCTGCCCGACGCGCACCGAGGGCCCGATTCGGCTATAAGTCGTTCTAACTTCTAACCTGGTTACCGTCGATGCTTCACCTGCAGGCTTACATGCATACGCTACCCCTTTCTTGCTCACACCTCCAGCTGGTCCCATGCTCCTCGTACCTTCCCTTACACACCTCGGTACACTCACTCCGCTCACCGACTTGGTCACACACCTGACCACCGAACACCTTGGCACACATTCGTCGCTCGCACACCCCACCAACACACCTCTTCGTGCCCCCTCCTCGGTCACCTCCTCTGTGACAATCACAGGTGTGCTCTCACTCGCACACCCAACCACGTGCCTCACTACCAATTCCAGCGTGCATTCCCACTCACGCTCTACCATTCCAGGTGTGCATCCTTCCATTCCAGGTGTACATCCTCGCTCACCTGTCACAACCAACTCACGCTCCGTGTCACTCTCACGACTCTCACCTCCACTCTCGGTCGCGCACTCACCCTTACTCTCGACAGCACACTCTTTCCTCATGCACCCGTCCGTTACACACCTTTCTCGCGCATCCTTTTGCGCACACTCTTTCGTTACTTCCTCCGTAACACTTACCACACCGCGCTTCCATGTACCCCCTCGCACACGCGCTTCGACCAACTCACTCTTGACGGCACACTCACTCCTCGGCGTGCACTTTTTCCTCACACACCCCATGGTCGGACATTCTCGCACACCTCTTTTTTCGCACACCAGACCTGTCGCACACTTCACCAACGGCCTCTCACGAACACCCGGATCCAATCCAATCCCCAAGCCGACTGAAGCTTTCCTCACATCATATACATTGCCACTCACCTCCGTACCTCGTCTCCGCACCTCCTTTGCCACCTGCAAACTCTTTATTTGGTTAGTGAGCATCACATTATGAGTTGAGCACCGACCTTGTACATATTCCATTACTTCCTCCTTTATCTCCCTCTTAGTTTCCCTCCGTCTCTTCTTAATTTCACTCACCTCTTCTTCCACTTCCTCTAATTTTTGTTTAACCTCTTTTATTTATCGGTGCGTCTCCTCAAGTTCGTCCTCTAAGGCTACCGTGACCGTCTCTATGTGCATCCTCACCTGCCGGTCCTTTGTCTCCATTATCTCTGTCACCTCGTCCACCCTCATTGTCAGTTCCTCCCGTACCATCTGACATTGCCTCTGTGTCGCTATTAATTTGTTTTTAATTTCTTTTTGTGTCGCCTTTAACCCTCCTAGTACCGCAGTGTTCTTTTGAACCTGCCCCACTAGTTCTTTTTGTCCCTCCGTCAGCTGTTCCACCTCCTCCGTCAGATCTTATATTCCCCCTTGTAACTTAGCCGTATTATTCCTCACTTCTTTCTCCATACGCTTCTCACCTCGCTTTACCTCCTCGCGTAGCCCTGAGACCTCCTCACCCACACCTCGTCGTATCTCCTCTTTCATCTCCCCCATCTCTTTTGTAGATGCCACCCTCATCTGTCCCAATTCATCCCTCTGAGCATCCAGTTTACTTTCTAACCCGATTTGCACCTCCTCTATCTGGTTTCCCATTCGTTTGATTTCCCTGGCAGATTGTTCCCCTACTTCCCGCAATTTGTCCTCCATCCTATTTTCTAGCCCCATTAACCCATTTTTCACCTCTTTTATCCCATTGTCTAACCCCTCAAATTTCTTGTCTAACTTCCCAAATTTCTTGTCTAACTCCTCAAAATTATTGTCTAACTTCCCAAATTTCTTGTCTAACTCCCCGATTTGATTTCCTAGTCGCTCCCCCATTCTGTTTTCCATTCCCTCCATTTCCCTGGCTCTTTTTTCGTTGTCGCACTTCGACTGTGCCATGTATTCGCTAAACCGTGCCATGAACTGCTGCATGTTAAAGCCCGCTGATACAGCGGGCTCGGCTACCGCGCGCTCGTGCGAGGCGCCTCTTTGCGCGCCTGAAACCTCGTGCGCGAGAGCGCCATTTTGTGCGTCTGATACACCCTCAACCACCTCATTGCTCTCCTCCTCCCTTTCCTCCACATACATTTCCTCGAGGTCCTGGGTCGATTCTACCCCGTCTATCTCTCCCACCGGCATCCCGTCGCCTTGACCAGCCATGGCGCGATTTCAAAATTCGGGTTTTGTAAAACAAAACAAATTTCGGCCGCTCCAAATTTTGACCAAATTTTTTCTAGATGTTTTAAAAATTTGGTTCGGGCCCCGAATCCCACTCCTGACACCAATTGTTACTGATCGCGGATTAAGATGTTAGTTACCGAGCGGTTTGGTATTGCCGCGACCGTTACAGGATCCCTGACTCACCCGATTCACCCAGAACTTTGGCCGTATCGCACCGCAGCTGCTCGATGAGGGAAAAGACAAAAACGACGCAATGCAAGAGGAAAAAGGAATAAAACGAGAAGACGTACAGACGAGTAATGGGGTTTATTATTTACACACACAAGCAAAAAGGAGCAATCAAGTTTTATTTACAACACATAAGACGCAGGTGACACAGTGCAAATTTTAGCTTACCTACAGACTTAATTAAATACCCAGGGACAGAACAAACAAAACAAACTCACGTATACAAGAAGGATGGAATGGAATGAATGTTGGAAGGAGGAATGGGAAGGTTCAGCTGGGGCAGATGGTTCGGGCTTGATCCCGCACGGGACGTCGGCTGGACCTCGACGGCCACCGATGCCACCGCTATTTGGTCCCCGCGGGGTAACGGGTTGAAGCTGCCTGGTGGAGTCAACGCTGCCTCTCTGGCTCAGCTCAGGGCGCGTCTGCCGTCTCTGGCGCAACTGCTGGTAATGGCCCTTGGCACCTTCTCTCTCTTGGCCCTGGTGTCTCCTCACCATTGACAACTCATCGCAACCAACGCAACCACTGACCCTCCTCTGACGACCAACTCCTCTGGCAACCGACTCAGACCAACTCCTCTGGCAACCGACTCAGACCAACTCACGACTCACTTCCGTCTGCGCCTTTTATAGCGCCTCCAGCGATTAGGCCGCCGGCGTTTTGGACACGCCCATCGGGGTGCTCACCTCGGCCCTGGTTGGTCGCGCGACCCTCGGGCTCCGCCCTGGATGACGACGGGCGGGCACACCCCTCTTCCTCTCTATGACGAGGTGGAGACACGCCTTTCTTCCCCGACTCGAGCCTCGTGGTCAATGGCGGTTTTGGAGGGGAGGTGATGGCGAATCGAGGGCTCAGCAATGACGAGAGGGGATGTAATATGGAATGGAGGTTTTGGGGATGGGAATGAAAGGGAGATTTTGGGGATGGGAAGGAAAGGGATATTTTGGGGATGGGAAGGAAAGGGAGATTTTGGGGATGGGAAGGAAAGGGGATCTATTCTCTTTCACTGGTGCAATGGAGTACTTCAATTAATGGGAGACATAGCCTTACCCTAGAACACAGAATAAGAGATAACTATCAACAGGGGTATTCTATTACTTGGCTGACGTGTATGCTTGTGGACTAATTATGGGATGCCCTTTCACCTTTACACAGCTCCGGAGGTAGGGGGGCGCAGAATAACCAATAATAATAATAGTACAGTACACAATCAAAAAAATACAGTCCTCATCTCCGCAACAATATATATATACATTGTTACAGACGCGGTTTTGATGTTATATTGACCGAGCGGTGGTGTATTTCCGCGTCCGAACAGTTACTCCCCGATTAGAACCCGATTTCACCCGAACGTTGACCAGATCGCTCCACAGATATTCAATCGGGAAACCTCTAAAACGGCGAAAGAGAATGAAAAAGAAGAAGAAGACAGAGTACGGAGGAAGAACAGATTTATTATACACACACAAGCAATGGATGGAAGAAGCAGTCACACCGCGAATTGTTAACTTACACTATTCATGTTACTTAACCCCAAGACAACGAGTAGGACAGACGACGTTCACACTTACACAGGGGATATTGCAGGCAGGTAGGGCTTGAGGTGGATTGCTGGAGAGGGAGGAGGGTCGGAGGCAGCAGCTCTGAATTCCTCGCGGTTTTTGGCGGGAAAATCCTCCGTCGCATATCCGCTGCTGTAGACGTCACGCGCTGGCTCGGCACACCTGCTCCTCTTCATCTGGTGGAGCCGTCTCCCTCCTTTCAGCGCGTCTCTCCAAAGCTGGTTTCCTTTCCGAGTACCTCTCCTCTTTGGCTTGGAGCGTTTCGCATCTCACCGCTCCTCTTGGTGCCGCCTCTTCGCTCCTCTCCCAGGTCATCTCCCAAGTCATCTGATGAAGCAGTCCCTTACAGTCGCTTTTATCACCTCGGGCGGAATCAAGCCGCCGGCTCCGAGGGCACGCCTACCGGGTCGCTCACCGCGGTGCTGATTGGCTGTTAGGGCTGGCTCACTCCTCCCCTCTATGACGAGGTGGAGACACGCCTTTCTTCTCCGAGGTTAGCACATGGGCAATGGCGGCTTGCGGGATTGAACACAACTCGCACCCTTTTTAAAAGAACTTTGGAGAGCGGAGATGTTTGGGGAAATTGCAAGGGCCTATGCTTATTTTGTTTGATACAATGCAAAGTCAATCTAGTGGGAAACACATATTTAGCCTACATAGAATAAGGAAATACACTATTTAAAAAGATATATCGTGACCTGTGTGTAAGTTTCATGGAATTAACTAGGAGGACGGCTGCGACCATTATTTACATTACCAGGGTGTTACCATACTTTTGTAACGTTCACATTGTAACGTTTTCACATTCGTTACACTTCCTCCAAAATTGTTACACTTCTCAAACAAAAACCGTTACACTTCTCAGAACCGTTACACTGCACCCTCCTTTCTTCAGGCCAGTGCTCGGGCCTACTAAACTTTAACTTAGTGTGACACGTAGGTGTAATTCCCTCTACAATTAACCTGACCCTGAGTGTGACAATCTTAAAACACCAATAAGTATGTCCCCCTATTGCATTGCACCCTGTCTAACAGACTCAAGCCCACAGCTAACCGAATTACGGAATTATTCTCAAACTATACATTTACGGTGGGGAGCATTATTTACAATGACGTGATTTCTTATTTACAACACAACCGAGGACCTGTGTTTTTTTTTTGTTTCTTTCTTAGGGAACAAGAAAAAGAAATTCCTGTTGGGAGGGAGGAGACAGCACGCATTGCATCGATGCACCAGTACCAATACCACCAAAGCACCCAAAAGCACCACAAGCACCACAAAGCACCACTCGGTGCGCAGTCACCATGGTTCTTAATAAACACAACAAAACAACTGGTGGTGGTCTTCACTTTCTCTGCTGGGCCGATGTTCTTCCCGACGTCTTCTGGCTTCATGCGGCCTATTTGGACATAATAAAAAGCACAACTTGTGTTCATTTTTTATTTAGGGCCTCAGGGGCCAACTAAGGGTGGTCCACCTGTTTGGCATAGGTGCCACCTTACCGAGGTCCGCAAGCAAGATTCCCTGGCCACTATGGCCGGTCTCCAACAGAGGTGCCCTGCCCCAGAACCTGGGGTCCATCATGTGGTACTTGGCCGCAGAACAGCGGTCCATAAAGTGGTACATCAACGCAATGCATGCTGGTTCTGGGAATCTCGGGCGCACAATGGCCACCTCACGCACGCTCCCCCTCGGCACCCAATGGCGCACAGGTCATGTGGGAGACAAAAGAAAGACAATTGAGCGAGGGGTAAGGTCACAAGGGTACACGTCAATAAGGCAATGCAAGGCGAAATGCGTACAGAGGGCGAAGTGAGAAAGCTCATCCCTACCGTACGTCACCCCCCTGTCACCTACCCTACCTTTGCCCTTACCCCATATGTACAAAATCTACACATTACCAATTCGTCACTACTGTCACGTCTTCCCCATATTTCCCCTATACCAAATTCGTCTCCACAATCCCTCTAACCAAAATTTGCCATCACCCAATTCATCATCAATCCTCATAGGGAGGAAGAGATGGAACAACAAAGCACAATGTCACACCCACGTCATGATGCGTCTCACAATCCAAACATTTGCATCATAAAAAATAATCAAAACATGGCATGGTGTGGAGTACCTGTCACCTCAGGTGAGTGGATGCAGATGGTGCGAGGAGATCCTTCATCCTAACTATCCTCTAAATGATTTTAACACACTTTACACTACCCGGGGTCTTTCCCTGCCGGCAATCCATTGGCCAACTTACACTATGGGTTCTAACAACCAATTCCCATTGACCAAACTGTGGTGCTTCTCAATTTTGGGGTCTCACTCCCCCGATTCATCTCCCGGTGCCCTCGCACAATTTCTGGGCTGCGACGTGTAGCTCTCCCAGCAGGTCTACCCACCTGCACACCTCCACCACTGCAGTTGCCACCCGAGCTTACCTAGCTCCTCACCCTAACCTATCTAACTGGGGCAGGCCCCTCCTGGCTCTGTCACCCCACTCGGTGCCCTCTGGCACTGGGCTACCCGGGTCCGTCCTCCGGATCCTCGGGCCCCATCCACAACAACTACTACCGGCTCCCAGAGCCCACCTGCGGCCTCACCTGGCTGACATCCTCACAGTGGTGGAGTGCCCAAACCAACTACACACACTAACAGGCTACACGCCCAGCCATTTCCACACACTAATGCACCCATCCAAACATCATTCTTCCACTCGCACCACAGATGCCAATATCCAACCACAATTTACCTGTACCCTCTACCTAACACTTACACTACCCGCCCCGGGTATCCGTGATGGGGGTCCACTCTTCCCCCATTCACACCTTCGCACCATCCACTCCACTCCACAATTTCCACCATACTCACTCCACGACCATCCATTCCAATACTCCATACCATTTATTCCATACACCTGTCCTCCATTCACCTGTCGTTGCACACCTGTGCCCTCACGCCTGGTGCCACCTGCACCCTCCTTTCTTCCTGGACCATTTGGTCATCACAATACCCATCATCATCACTCACTCATACACTGCTCCATTCACCTGTTCAGTTGCACACCTGTGCAATCACACCTGTTCAATTCTCACCTGTTCAATCTTCACACACACGGCATCATCTCAGCTAACTACTCCCTTCTGAAACTTGCGCTTCCCAGTCGTCCCTTTAAACTATTGCGCTCCCACGTCATTATCAACCACACTAAACTACCTGCGTCCCCACTACAGGTATCAGTCACTAACTAAACCTTAACGTTACCTAATGTCATCTTCGCTAGATCCCTATCAATATATCCTAACCCACCCGGGCTAGTTTTCACTGCCATACACCCCATAAGCTATAGCGCATTTGCCCCACCCTGTGAGGGATGGTGGATTTGCCATCCCACCACATCGGGGAGGTCCTACTATCAATTTGGCTCACCTAAATCCAACCAATCAAAAATTTTCTATTTACTGCCAATTCTATTCACTTTTCTAAATTTTGGATCAAAACCACTATCACTATTATCATCATCCGTCTACCTATTACATCCTCTCCAATACTCCATACCATTTATTCCATACACCTGTCCTCCATTCACCTGTCGTTGCACACCTGTGCCCTCACGCCTGGTGCCACCTGCACCCTCCTTTCTTCCTGGACCATTTGGTCATCACAATACCCATCATCATCACTCACTCATACACTGCTCCATTCACCTGTTCAGTTGCACACCTGTGCAATCACACCTGTTCAATTCTCACCTGTTCAATCTTCACACACACGGCATCATCTCAGCTAACTACTCCCTTCTGAAACTTGCGCTTCCCAGTCGTCCCTTTAAACTATTGCGCTCCCACGTCATTATCAACCACACTAAACTACCTGCGTCCCCACTACAGGTATCAGTCACTAACTAAACCTTAACGTTACCTAATGTCATCTTCGCTAGATCCCTATCAATATATCCTAACCCACCCGGGCTAGTTTTCACTGCCATACACCCCATAAGCTATAGCGCATTTGCCCCACCCTGTGAGGGATGGTGGATTTGCCATCCCACCACATCGGGGAGGTCCTACTATCAATTTGGCTCACCTAAATCCAACCAATCAAAAATTTTCTATTTACTGCCAATTCTATTCACTTTTCTAAATTTTGGATCAAAACCACTATCACTATTATCATCATCCGTCTACCTAATACATCCTCTCGGTGCGCCAATTCACTTCCACAGCCCGGCTTCGTAAAGCCGAGCAATGAACGCGGGTTCTTTTGTGCCAGCGGCTGGATACGTCCCGCATTCGGGGCAGGGACGGAGGCTTACCCGGGCCGAGATCCCACGCACCACCTCGGCGTGGAGCCATCCAATGTCCCGATCTCGACCTGCCGGCACGTCTCAATAGCAAGTGGTCGCCATGACGACCCTTCCTATCGGGCTGCCCGCTCCGCCTAGTGGAGCCCGGACGCGGCCGTTCCACGCGAGGCCCAGCGTGGATCGCGCAAGGCGGTCCTTTCGAACCCGCCGTGGCTCGGATCCCCGCTGGTTCTCGCGGCATGCGAAGCTGCCCGACGCGCACCGAGGGCCCGATTCGGCTATAAGTCGTTCTAACTTCTAACCTGGTTACCGTCGATGCTTCACCTGCAGGCTTACATGCATACGCTACCCCTTTCTTGCTCACACCTCCAGCTGGTCCCATGCTCCTCGTACCTTCCCTTACACACCTCGGTACACTCACTCCGCTCACCGACTTGGTCACACACCTGACCACCGAACACTTTGGCACACATTCGTTGGTCGCACACCTCACCAACACACCTCTTCGCGCCCCTTTCTCGGTCACCTCCTTTGTGACAATCACAGGTGTGCTCTCACCCGCACATCCAACCACGTGCCTCACTACCAATTCCAGCGTGCATTCCCACTCACGCTCTACCATACCAGGTGTGCATCCTTCCATTCCAGGTGTACATCCTCGCTCACCTGTCACAACCAACTCACGCTCCGTGCCACTCTCACTACTTTCACCTCCATTCTTGACAGCGCACTCACCCTTACTCTCGACAGCACACTCTTTCCTCATGCACCCGTCCGTTACACACCTTTCTCGCGCACACTCTTGCGCACACTCTTCCGTTACATCCTCTGTAACATTCACCACAGGCGTGCATTCTCCCTTACTCTTGACAGCATGCGCTTCCCCCATGCACCCGTCCGTTACACACCTTTCTCGCGCGTCCTCTTGCGCACACTTTTTCGTTACTTCCTCCGTAACACTCACCACACCGCGCTTCCATGTACCCCCTCGCACACGCGCTTCGACCAACTCACTCTTGACGGCACACTCACTCCTCGGCGTGCACTTTTTCCTCACACACCCCATGGTCGGACAGTCTCGCACACCTCTTTTTTCGCACACCTGACCTGTCACACACTTCACCAACGGCCTTTCACGAACACCCGGATCCATAGCAACCCCCAAGCCGACTGAAGCTTTCCTCACATCATATACATTGCCACTCACCTCCGTACCTCGTCTCCGCACCTCCTTTGCCACCTGCAAGCTCTTTATTTGGTTAGTGAGCAGCACATCATGATTTGAACACAGACCTTGTACATATTCCATGACTTCCTCCTTTATCTCCCTCTTAGTTTCCCTCCGTCTCTTCTTAATTTCACTCACCTCTTCTTCCACTTCCTCTAATTTTTGTTTAACCTCTTTTATTTCTCGGTGCATCTCTTCAAGTTCGTCCTCTAAGGCTACCGTGACCGTCTCTATGTGCATCCTCACCTGCCGGTCCTTTGTCTCCATTATCTCTGTCACCTCGTCCACCCTCATTGTCAGTTCCTCCCGTACCATCTGACATTGCCTCTGCGTCGCTATTAATTCGTTTTTAATTTCTTTTTGTGTCGCCTTTAACCCTCCTAGTACTGCAGTGTTCTTTTGAACCTGCCCCACTAGTTCTTTTTGTCCCTACGTCAGCTGTTCTACTACCTTCGTCAGATCTTCTATTCCCCCTTGTAACTTAGCCGTATTATTCCTCACTTTTTTCTCCATACGCTTCTCACCTCGCTTTACCTCCTCGCGTAGCCCCGAAACCTCCTCACCCACACCTCGTCGTATCTCCTCCTTCATCTCCTCCCTTTCTTTTGTAGATGCTGCCCTCATCTGTCCCAATTCATCCCTCTGAGCATCCAGTTTGGTTTCTACCCCGATTTTTACCTCCTCTATCTGCTCTCCCATTTGTTTAATTTCTCGGGCGGATTGCTCCCCTATCTCCCGCAATTTGTCCTCCATCCTATTTTCTAACCCCATTAACCCATTTTTCACCCCCTCTAACTGATTCTCCTGGGCAGCCATTCTGTTTTCCACCCCCGTTAACCCATTCTTTACCTCTTTTATCCCGTTGCCTAACCCCTCACCGGTACCCCTCGCTTCGTCCCTCATTACCCCCATTTGGCTTCCCATTACCCCCATTTGGTTTCCCAATCGCTCACCCAATCGCTCACTCTCAGCCCTCATTTGCTCACTATGAGCCTCCATCCGGTTCCCCATTACCCCCATCATTCTGCTTTCCATTTCTTCGCTATTCTTGTCCATAAGGGCCTTCATTTGTATAAAAAAAAGGTTCAAATCCACCAACGGCGCTGCTACGGTCGCGGGCGCGGCAAAATTTGGTGCCGCTACACCCACGTGCGCGAGGACGCCACTTTGCGCGTCTGATACTTCCGCAACCACATTGCTATTTTTCTCCTCCTCCCTTTCCTCCACATACATTTCCCCGCGGTCCTGGGTCGATTCCACCCTGTCTATCTCTCCCACCGACATCCGATCGCCTTGATTGTCCATGGCGCGATCTCAAAATTCGGGTTTTATAAAACAAAATAAATTTCGGCAGCTTGTAATTTTGAGCGCGTTAAGCGCGCTTCGGGTCCGATCTCACTCAACACCAATTGTTACTGATATAACACAATTGGTGTCCTAAAATTTGGGCCTAACAAATTTAGTCACAGGTCCGAATCCAACTCCTGACAACCAATTGTTACAGACGCGGTTTTGATGTTATATTGACCGAGCGGTGGTGTATTACCGCGTCCGAACAGTTACTCCCCGATTAGAACCCGATTTCATCCGAACGTTGACCAGATCGCTCCACAGATATTCAATCGGGAAACCTCTAAAACGACCGAAAGAGAATGAAAAAGAAGAAGAAGACAGAGTACGGAGGAAGAACAGATTTATTATACACACACAAGCAATGGATGGAAGAAGCAGTCACACAGCGAATTGTTAACTTACACTATTCATGTTACTTAACCCCAAGACAACGAGTAGGACAGACGACGTTCACACTTACACAGGGGATATTGCAGGCAGGTAGGGCTTGAGGTGGATTGCTGGAGAGGGAGGAGGGTCGGAGGCAGCAGCTCTGAATTCCTCGCGGTTTTTGGCGGGAAAATCCTCCGTCGCGTATCCGCTGCTGTAGACGTCACGCGCTGGCTCGGCACACCTGCTCCTCTTCGTCTGGTGGAGCCGTCTCCCTCCTTTCAGCGCGTCTCTCCAAAGCTGGTTTCCTTTCCGAGTACCTCTCCTCTTTGGCTTGGAGCGTTTCGCATCTCACCGCTCCTCTTGGTGCCGCCTCTTCGCTCCTCTCCCAGGTCATCTCCCAAGTCATCTGATGAAGCAGTCCCTTACAGTCGCTTTTATCACCTCGGGCGGAATCAAGCCGCCGGCTCCGAGGGCACGCCTACCGGGTCGCTCACCGCGGTGCTGATTGGCTGTTAGGGCTGGCTCACTCCTCCCCTCTATGACGAGGTGGAGACACGCCTTTCTTCTCCGAGGTTAGCACATGGGCAATGGCGGCTTGCGGGATTGAACACAACTCGCACCCTTTTTAAAAGAACTTTGGAGAGCGGAGATGTTTGGGGAAATTGCAAGGGCCTATGCTTATTTTGTTTGATACAATGCAAAGTCAATCTAGTGGGAAACACATATTTAGCCTACATAGAATAAGGAAATACACTATTTAAAAAGATATATCGTGACCTGCGTGTAAGTTTCATGGAATTAACTAGGAGGACGGCTGCGACCATTATTTACATTACCAGGGTGTTACCATACTTTTGTAACGTTCACATTGTAACGTTTTCACATTCGTTACACTTCCTCCAAAATTGTTACACTTCTCAAACAAAAACCGTTACACTTCTCAGAACCGTTACAATATATATATATATATATACAGTAGTGACCCCTAATTCCGAACGCCCCTCATCTCGAACTACTCTAATTCCGAACCGTAAATTCGAGAAAATTTTGTCCCTAATTCCGAATGTATTTCTATAACCGAACCGCCAACATAGCGTTAGCGTCGTTCATATTTCCCGCCGCGAGCGTCGTTCATATTTCCAGTGCTGAAATTAGAGAACTGTGCTTCCATTGGTCTAAAACACAGGCCATTGTTGAAAAGTGGCACCCTATTAAAGCAGTGGTTAACAGGAGCATTAACTTGAAAAGTTAAGAAAAGTCGCCAACACCAGGCAACTTTGGAGAGGTGGTTCTCTAAAGAAAGCAAGCCTTGTGAGCCCCAACCCTCTACAAGTGGTGTTAAGAGACAACGAGAGCAAACACCAGAAGCACAGTCATCTGATGTTAGCTTGGAAGGTGCCTCACCTTCCAAGCAATAAAACCCTCTCCCTCCTTCCTCCTCTCCAGCCTCCACATGCACCATCAGAACTCTCCACTAAGGTAAATGCAGTTATTTTCATGTTAGTACATTTATTTCTTTTTTTTGTTATTATTATTATTATTAGATATTTAGGGCAATTACTCATCTTATTTTACCTTGAATCATGTGTATTTGCAGTTAACAGTGTCTTGATAATGGGTTTTTGGGGTCCAGGAACGGATTAATTCACTTTCCATTATTTCTTATGAGGAAAATAGTTTCTAATTCCGAACTTTTCCCAATCCGAACTGCCGCTGGAACGAATTAAATTCGGATTTAGAGGTCCCACTGTATATATATATATATATATATATATACATATATATATATATATATATATATATATATATATTGTTACAGACGCGGTTTTTAGATGTTATTTTACCGAGCGGTTTGGTATTACCGCGTCCGAACAGTTACTCCCCGATTAGAACCCGATTTCACCCGAACGTTGACCAGATCGCTCCACAGATATTCAATCGGGAAACCTCTAAAACGACCGAAAGAGAATGAAAAAGAAGAAGAAGACAGAGTACGGAGGAAGAACAGATTTATTATACACACACAAGCAATGGATGGAAGAAGCAGTCACACAGCGAATTGTTAACTTACACTATTCATGTTACTTAACCCCAAGACAACGAGTAGGACAGACGACGTTCACACTTACACAGGGGATATTGCAGGCAGGTAGGGCTTGAGGTGGATTGCTGGAGAGGGAGGAGGGTCGGAGGCAGCAGCTCTGAATTCCTCGCGGTTTTTGGCGGGAAAACCCTCCGCCGCGTATCCGCTGCTGTAGACGTCACGCGCTGGCTCGGCACACCTGCTCCTCTTCGTCTGGTGGAGCCGTCTCCCTCCTTTCAGCGCGTCTCTCCAAAGCTGGTTTCCTTTCCGAGTACCTCTCCTCTTTGGCTTGGAGCGTTTCGCATCTCACTGCTCCTCTTGGTGCCGCCTCTTCGCTCCTCTCCCAGGTCATCTCCCAAGTCATCTGGTGAAGTAGTCCCTTACAGTCGCTTTTATCACCTCGGGCGGAATCAAGCCGTCGGCTGCGAGGGCGCGCCTACCGGATCACTCACCGCGGTGCTGATTGGCTGTTAGGGCTGGCTCACTCCTCCCCTCTATGACGAGGTGGAGACACGCCTTTCTTCTCCGAGGTTAGCACATGGGTAATGGCGGCTTGCGGGATTGAACACAACTCGCACCCTGTTTTAAAAGAACTTTGGAGAGCGGAGATGTTTGGGGAAATTGCAAGGGCCTATGCTTATTTTGTTTGATACAATGCAAAGTCAATCTAGTGGGAAACACATATTTAGCCTACATAGAATAAGGAAATACACTATTTAAATAGATATATCGTGACCTGTGTGTAAGTTTCATGGAATTAACTAGGAGGACGGCTGCGACCATTATTTACATTACCAGGGTGTTACCATACTTTTGTAACGTTCACATTGTAACGTTTTCACATTCGTTACACTTCCTCCAAAATTGTTACACTTCTCAAAAAAAACCGTTACACTTCTCAGAACCGTTACACTGCACCCTCCTTTCTTCAGGCCCGTCTCGGGCCTACTAAACTTTAACTTAGTGTGACACGTAGGTGTAATTCCCTCTACAATTAACCTGACCCTGAGTGTGACAATCTTAAAACACCAATAAGTATGTCCCCCTATTGCATTGCACCCTGTCTAACAGACTCAAGCCCACAGCTAACCGAATTACGGAATTATTCTCAAACTATACATTTACGGTGGGGAGCATTATTTACAATGACGTGATTTCTTATTTACAACGCAACCCAGGACCTGTGTTTTTTTTTTTGTTTGTTTCTTTCTTAGGGAACAAGAAAAAGAAATTCCTGTTGGGAGGGAGGAGACAGCACGCATTGCATCGATGCACCAGTACCAATACCACCAAAGCACCCAAAAGCACCAAAAAGCACCACAAAGCACCACTCGGTGCGCAGTCACCATGGTTCATAATAAACACAACAAAACAACTGGTGGTGGTCTTCTCTTTCTCTGCTGGGCCGATGTTCTTCCCGACGTCTTCTGGCTTCATGCGGCCTAGTTGGAAATAATAAAAAGCACAACTTGTGTCCATTTTTATTTAGGGCAACAGGGGCCAACTAAGGGTGGTCCACCTGTTTGGCATAGGTGCCACCTTACCGAGGTCCGCAAGCAAGATTCCCTGGCCACTATGGCCGGTCTCCAACAGAGGTGCCCTGCCCCAGAACCTGGGGTCCATCAAGTGGTACTTGGCCGCAGAACAGCGGTCCATAAAGTGGTACATCAACGCAATGCATGCTGGTTCTGGGAATCTCGGGCGCACAATGGCCACCTCACGCACGCTCCCCTCGGCACCCAATGGCGCACAGGTCATGTGGGAGACAAAAGAAAGACAATTGAGCGAGGGGTAAGGTCACAAGGGTACACGTCAATAAGGCAATGCAAGGCGAAATGCGTACGGAGGGCGAAGTGAGAAAGCTCGTCCCTACCGTACGTCACCTACCCTACCCTTGCCCTTACCCCATATGTACAAAATCTACACATTACCAATTCGTCACTACTGTCACGTCTTCCCCATATTTCCCCTATACCAAATTCGTCTCCACAATCCCTCTACTTCAAAAATTTGCCATCATCAATTCATCATCAATCCTCATAAGGAGGAAGAGATGGAATTACGCACAATGTCACACCCACGTCATGATGCGTCTCACAATCCAAAACATTTGCATCATAAAAAATAATCAAAACATGGCATGGTGTGGAGTACCTGTCACCTCAGGTGAGTGGATGCAGATGGTGCGAGGAGACTTCATCCTAACTACTTTCTAAATGATTTTAACACACTTTACACTACCCGGGGTCTTTCCCTGCCAATCCATTGGCCACTTACACTATGGGTTCTAAAAACCAAATTCCCATTGACCAAACTGTGGTGCTTCTCAATTTGGGGTCTCACTCCCCCGATTCATCTCCCGGTGCCCTCGCACAATTTCTGGGCTGCGACGTGTAGCTCTCCCAGCAGGTCTACCCACCTGCACACCTCCACCACTGCAGTTGCCACCCGAGCTTACCTAGCTCCTCACCCTAACCTATCTAACTGGGGCAGGCCCCTCCTGGCTCTGTCACCCCACTCGGTGCCCTCTGTCACTGGGCTACCCGGGTCCGTCCTCCGGATCCTCGGGCCCCATCCACAACAACTACTACCGGCTCCCAGAGCCCACCTGCGGCCTCACCTGGCCGACATCCTCACAGTGGTGGAGCGCCCAACCAACTACACACACTAACAGGCTACACGCCCAGGCATTTCCACAACACTAATGCACCCATCCAAAGACCATTCTTTCACCCGCACCACAGATGCCAATATCCAACCACAATTTACCTATACCCTCTACCTAACACTTACACTACCCGCCCCGGGTATCCGTGATGGGGGTCCACTCTTCCCCCATTCACACCTTCGCACCATCCACTCCACTCCACAATTTCCACCATACTCACTCCACGACCATCCATTCCAATACTCCAGATATTCCACACTACCATTTATTCCACACAGCCACATACACCTGTTGTTGCACACCTGTGCCCTCACACCTGGTGCCACCTGCACCCTCCTTTCTTCCTGGACCATTTGGTCAACACAACATGCAATCACCACTACTCCCTCATACACTGCTCCACACACCTGTTCAGTTGCACACCTGTGCAATCACACCTGTTCAATCACACCTGTTCAATCTTCAAACACACGGCATCATCTCAGCTAACTACTCCCCTCTGAAACTTGCGCTTCCCAGTCGTCCCTTTAAATTATTGCGCTCCCACGTCATTATCATCCACACTAAACTACCTGCGTCCCCACTACAGGTATCAGTCACTAGCTAAACCTTAACGTTACCTAATGTCATCTTCGCTAGATCCCTACACACGATATATCCTAACCCACCCGGGCTAG
Organism: Myxine glutinosa; assembly: GCF_964187855.1. Classification (NCBI taxonomy): domain Eukaryota; kingdom Metazoa; phylum Chordata; class Myxini; order Myxiniformes; family Myxinidae; genus Myxine; species Myxine glutinosa. The sequence goes on from NC_136274.1 coordinate 50,061,055, forward strand.
TTTTCACTGCCATCAACCCCATAATCTATAGCGCATTTGCCCCACCTGTGAGGGATGGTGGATTTGTCATCCCACCACATCGGGGGTCTCTCACTATAAATTTTGCTCGTCCAAATTCCAACCAATTCAAAAATTTTCCATTTGCTGCCAATTCTACCCACTATTATAAATTTCGTATCAAATCACGATCACTATCACTATCACCATCATCACAGTCCACTATATCCTAGCCTCGGTGCGTCGTGACATCATTAAACTCGGTTCGTAAAGCCGAGCAATGAATTTGGGTTGTTTGGTCGCCTGCAGGTTGAATCCGTCCGGCTTTCGGTTCAAGGGAGGTGGTTTGGTTGGACCGAGGCTCCACGCACCATCTCGGCGCGGCACCTTGCGGTCCTGGGCCCGATGGCTCAATCTCCCCCGGTCGGAACCCCGTCCCCACGAGGGGGCACCGTTCCGCCTCCTCCCACTCGCCCTTGAACCGGACCGGTCGCCTCGCCCTACAAGGCCCGGACTCGACCGTGCGGGGCGGGGCCAAGCCCGAATCGGCAACGACGCTTCGAAGAGAAGCGACGCAGCATCGATCCGCGCCGGGCCTCGCACCCAACAAAGCACCCCTCGCACCGAGTGCTCGCATCGGCTATCCGTCGCCCTAACCACTAACCCGGTTACCGTCGATGCTTTACTTGCATGCTCACACGCATACGCTACCCCTTTCACCCTCACAAAACCTGGCGTTCCAACGCCGTCCGTACATTCCACCAACGCTCTCTCTGTTACACACCACACCTCTCGCGCACACTCTTGCGCACACTTCGGTCCACACCTCTCCTCCGTTACGTCCTCCGTAACACTCACCATGGGCGTGCACTCTTGCATCCACCCACTAACGCGCTCGGATGGGCTCTCCCACACTCGCGCCATGACCAATTCAGGTGTGCTTTCTCGCACACGTTCCACCACCACCTTACTCTCCGTGTCACACTTCGTACACCCCGACGTGCATTCTCGCTCGCACTCGGTTTCACACTCGCGCTCCGATGTGCCCTCTCGCACCTGCGCCATCACCAACTCACTATTCGTGTCACACTCCGTACACCCCGACGTGCATTCTCGCTCGCACTCGGTTTCACACTCGCGCTCCGATGTGCCCTCTCGCACCTGCGCCATCACCAACTCACTATTCGTGTCACACTCCGTACACCCCGACGTGCATTCACGCTCGCACTCGGTTTCACACTCGTGCTCCGATGTGCCCTCTCGCACCTGCGCCATCACCAACTCACTATTCGTGTCACACTCCGTACACCCCGACGTGCATTCTCGCTCACACTCGGTTTCACACTCGCGCTCCGATGTGCCCTCTCGCACCTGCGCCATCACCAACTCACTATTCGTGTCACACTCCGTACACCCCGACGTGCATTCTCGCTCGCACTCGGTATCACTCCCACACTTTATAACACGCCCACTCGCCGACGCACACTTTTTCCTCACACGCGTGCCATTTCCACTCACACGGGACCCTTCACCAACGCCCGGATGCTTCCTCGATCCCAAGCGCGCGAAAATTCTTTTGTCGCTAAACATCCTCCTGCAAAATCTACCCGCACAATATACAGCACGACTCACCTGGGGGATCCTTTTCTCCACGCGAACCTGCAAACTTCCATTCGGGTTAAGCACAGCATCGTGATGTGAGCAGGGACTTTGTACATAATCCATTTCTCCCTGCAATTCCCGGGCTACCTCCGTCATCTCTTCAATTTTAATTCCCAGCACTGCTTTTTCTTTATTAACCTCGGCGACAGTTGGCTTTAATAAAATTCTCTCTACCTCATCGGTCGCCGGCTTTTCCAAACCCCGTGTCGCGTTTTCTACCCCCGTCATTGTACCCGTGCTTTTCTCAACTTCGTTCAACCGGCGCTTTTCGACCCGCGTTACTTCCTCGTGCACCCCTGGGACCCTTTCGCCCAACTTGCGGTCTCTGTCCCTCTGCTCCCTTTTCTCCCTATCGGCCCTCATTCCTTTCGTTGTTGCTTCAATTTGCTCAGTCTGAGCCCTAATTTGCTCACTCTGAGCATCCATCTTATTACTCCATTTCTCTATTTTGGCTTTCAATTGCTCACTATTCTTGTCCATAAGGGCCTTCATTTGGATCATAAAGAGATTCCAATCCACCAACGGCGCTGCTACGGTCGCGGGCGCGGCAAAATTTGGTGCCGCTACACCCACGTGCGCGAGGACGCCACTTTGCGCGTCTGATACTTCCGCAACCACATTGCTATTTTTCTCCTCCTCCCTTTCCTCCACATACATTTCCCCGAGGTCCTGGGTCGATTCCACCCTGTCTATCTCTCCCACCGACATCCGATCGCCTTGATTGTCCATGGCGCGATCTCAAAATTCGGGTTTTGCTTTAAAACAAAATAAATTTCGGCAGCTTGTAATTTTGAACGCGTTAAGCGCGCTTCGGGTCCGATCTCACTCAACACCAATTGTTACTGATATAACACAATTGGTGTCCCAAAATTTGGGCCTAACAAATTTAGTCCCAGGTCCGAATCCAACTCCTGACAACCAATTGTTACAGACGCGGTTTTTAGATGTTATTTTACCGAGCGGTTTGGTATTACCGCGTCCGAACAGTTACTCCCCGATCAGAACCCGATTTCACCCGAACGTTGACCAGATCGCTCCACAGATATTCAATCGGGAAACCTCTAAAACGACCGAAAGAGAATGAAAAAGAAGAAGAAGACAGAGTACGGAGGAAGAACAGATTTATTATACACACACAAGCAATGGATGGAAGAAGCAGTCACACAGCGAATTGTTAACTTACACTATTCATGTTACTTAACCCCAAGACAATGAGTAGGACAGACGACGTTCACACTTACACAGGGGATATTGCAGGCAGGTAGGGCTTGAGGTGGATTGCTGGAGAGGGAGGAGGGTCGGAGGCAGCAGCTCTGAATTCCTCGCGGTTTTTGGCGGGAAAACCCTCCGTCGCGTATCCGCTGCTGTAGACGTCACGCGCTGGCTCGGCACACCTGCTCCTCTTCGTCTGGTGGAGCCGTCTCCCTCCTTTCAGCGCGTCTCTCCAAAGCTGGTTTCCTTTCCGAGTACCTCTCCTCTTTGGCTTGGAGCGTTTCGCATCTCACTGCTCCTCTTGGTGCCGCCTCTTCGCTCCTCTCCCAGGTCATCTCCCAAGTCATCTGGTGAAGTAGTCCCTTACAGTCGCTTTTATCACCTCGGGCGGAATCAAGCCGTCGGCTGCGAGGGCGCGCCTACCGGGTCACTCACCGCGGTGCTGATTGGCTGTTAGGGCTGGCTCACTCCTCCCCTCTATGACGAGGTGGAGACACGCCTTTCTTCTCCGAGGTTAGCACATGGGTAATGGCGGCTTGCGGGATTGAACACAACTCGCACCCTGTTTTAAAAGAACTTTGGAGAGCGGAGATGTTTGGGGAAATTGCAAGGGCCTATGCTTATTTTGTTTGATACAATGCAAAGTCAATCTAGTGGGAAACACATATTTAGCCTACATAGAATAAGGAAATACACTATTTAAAAAGATATATCGTGACCTGCGTGTAAGTTTCATGGAATTAACTAGGAGGACGGCTGCGACCATTATTTACATTACCAGGGTGTTACCATACTTTTGTAACGTTCACATTGTAACGTTTTCACATTCGTTACACTTCCTCCAAAATTGTTACACTTCTCAAAAAAAAACCGTTACACTTCTCAGAACCGTTACTATATATATATATATATATATATATATATATATATATATATATATATATATATATATATATATATATATATATATATATATATATATATATATATATATATATATTGTAACGGTTTTGAGAAGTGTAACGAATTTGAGAAGTGTAACGGTTTTTTAGAAGTGTAACAATTTTGGAGGAAGTGTAACGAATGTGAAAAGTATGGTTTTGTTGTGTGTAACACCCTCGTAATGTAAATAATGGTCGCAGCCGTCCTCCTAGTTAATTCCATGAAACTTACACACAGGCCACGATATATCTTTTTAAATAGTGTATTTCCTTATTCTATGTAGGCTAAATATGTGTTTCCCACTAGATTGACTTTGCATTGTATCAAACAAAATAAGCGTAGGCCCTTTCAATTTCCCCAAACATCTCCGCTCTCCAAAGCTCCTTCCAAAAGGGGTGCGAGTGGTGTTCAATCCCGCAAGCCGCCATTGCCCATGTGCTAATCTCGGAGAAGAAAGGCGTGTCTCCACTCGTCATAGAGGGGAGGAGTGAGCCAACCCCACTTGGCCAACCAGCACCGCGGTTAGCGACCCGGTAGGCGTGCCCTCGCAGCCGGCGGCTTGATTCCGCCCGGAGTAATAAAAGGGAGTGGAAGGGACTGCTTCGGCAGATGAGATGGGAGATGAGCGAAGAGGTGACATACGAGAGGAGCTGTGAGCTGAGCTGTGAGCGGTGAGATGCGAGACGCTCCAAGCCAAAGAGGAGAGGTACTCGGAGAGGAAACCAGCTTTGGAGAGACGCGCTGAAAGGAGGGAGACGGCTCCACCAGAAGGAGAGGAGCAGGTGTGACCGAGCCAGCGCGTGACGTCTACAGCATCGGCAGCGGATACGCGACCGAGGGTTTTCCCGCCAAAAACGTGAGGAATTGAGAGCTGCTACCTCCGACCCTGCCTCCCTCTCCAGCAACCCACCTCCGCCATCCCTGCCTGCAATTTCCCCCGTGTAAGTGTGAACGTCGTCTGTCCTAATCGTTGTCCTGGGGTTAAGTAAATTGAATAGTGTAAGTTAACGATTCGCTGTGTGACTGCTTCTTCCATCCATTGCTTGTGTGTGTATAATAAATCTGTTCTTCCTCCATACTCTGTCTTCTTCTTCTCTTTTCCTTCTCTTTCGGTCGCTTTAGAGGTTTCCCGATTGAATATCTGTGGTGCGATCTGGTCAACGTCGGGTTCTAATCGGGGAGTAACTGTTCGGTCGCGGAGCCTTCGCTCGGCAAAGTAACATCCTAAACCGCGATCAGTAACAATTGGTGCTGGGAGTGGGATTCGGGGCCCGAACCAAATTTTTTTAAAAACATCTAGAAAAAATTTGGTCAAAATTACAAGCTGCCGAAATTTGTTTTGTTTTATAAAACCCGCATTTTGAAATCGCGCCATGGACAATCAAGGCGCTCGGATGTCGGTGGGGGAGATAGACGGGTTAGGGGTAACCCAGGACTTAGGGGAAGAAAGGGAGGAGGAGAGCAATGAGGTGGTTGAGGGTGTATCGGGCGCGCAAAATGGCGCCTCGCACATTGCTACGGCGGCTGCACCCGCTGCACAAGTGGGAGGGATGGCCCAAATGCAGGCCCTCATGGAGCAATTTATGGTACAAATGCAGGCGTCCCTCAACCTGCAGAGTGAGCAAATGAGGGCTCAGAGTGAGCAAATGGGGGTAATGGGGAACCGGATGGATGCTCAGGGTGAGCGATTGGAGGGCCAAATGGGGGTAATGGGGAACCGGATGGATGCTCAGGGTGAGCGATTGGAGGAGCAAATGGGGGTAATGAGGGACGAAGCGAGGGGTACTGGTGAGGGGTTAGACAAGAAATTTGGGAAGTTAGACAATAATTTTGAGGGGTTAGACAACGGGATAAAAGAGGTGAAAAATGGGTTAATGGGGTTAGAAAATAGGATGGAAGGCAAATTGCGGGAGATAGGGGAGCAATCCGCCCGAGAAATTAAACAAATGGGAGAGCAGATAGAGGAGTTAAAAATCGGGGTAGAAACCAAATTGGATGCTCAGAGGGATGAATTGGGACAGATGAGGGTGGCATCTACAAAGGAGATGGAGGAGATGAAAGAGGAGATACGACGAGGTGTGAGTGAGGAGGTTTCGGGGCTACGCGAGGAGGTAAAGCGAGGTGAGAAGCGTATGGAGAAAGAGGTGAGGAATAATACGGCTAGGTTACAGGGGGGCATAGAGGATCTGACGAAGGGAGTAGAACAGCTGACAGTCGGACAAAGGGAACTAGCGGACCAAGTGGAAAAGAACACTGCAATCATCGGGGGTTTAAAAGCGACACAAAAGGACATTAAAAACGAATTAATAGCAACACAAAAGGAATGTCAGATGGTACATGAGGGGTTGACGAAGAAGTTGGAGGAGGTGACAGAAGTAATGGAGACGAAGGACCGAGAGGTGAGGACGCACATAGAAACGGTTAAGGTGGCGTTAGAGGAAGAGATAGAGGGGGCGCACCGGGAGATGAAGGAGGTAAAGGAAAAATTAGAGGAGGTGGAAGAGGGGGTGAGTGAAATTAAGAAGAGACGGAGGGAAACTAAGAGGGAGATAAAGGAGGAAGTCATGGAATATGTACAAGGTCTGTGTTCAAATCATGATGAGGTGCTCACTAACCAAATAAAAAGTTTGCAGGTGGCAGAGGAGGTGCGACGACGAGGTACGGAGGTGAGTGGCAATGTATATGATGTGAGGGGAGAGTCAGTCGGCTTGGGGGGTGGTGTAGACCCAGGTGTTCGTGAGGGACCAATGGTAAGATGTATGACTGGTCCGGAGTGGATGGACAGGGGAGGTGTGCAAGGAGGGGTGGCTATGGGGAGTGAGGGGGTTGCTGGTGAGCAAGGATGTGCGGGTATGGCGTGGGTAGCGGGTTGCGGAGGGGCGACCCAGGCATCGACACCAGGAGGGGTAGTGTTTGGAGGGACGGGGGACGCGCGGGAGCCCCCCGGGAATAGCGTACTGTGGGAGCCCGAACGGGTTGGTCCCGCGTTGATCCCGCAAGGAGTGACGCGCGGGGTCCGACCTTCGGGCGCCCACAAGGTCCCACTCGCGCCGTATGACGGCAAGAGTGATTTGAGGGCGTACCTGGCGCAGTTTGAGTACGTGTGTAAAGGCAACGGTTGGAATCCGGACGAAGGTGGAGTACACCTGGTGGGGGCACTGCGCGGTGCGGCAGCGGAGGTGCTGACGGCTTTACCACCGGGTGCTCTCACCCAGCCAGCTCTCCGTGCGGCATTAATTAATCGGTTCGGCATTGAACAGCAAAGCGAGCTTGTTAAAGCCCAACTTGCGCAGCGAAAACGCAAGCCCCAGGAGACCATCAGGGAACTTGCTCACGATATTCGCCGCGCGGTCGGGATTGCACACGCGGACATGGCAGCGAGTTCCCAGGAAAGCCTGGCGCTGGATCACTTTATTCAGGCCCTTCCGTATCTGGAGCTCCGGCAACAGCTCGCCATGTGGCGCCCGCAAACCATGAGTCAGGCGGCCGACGCTGCAGCCCGTTGGGAAGCAGCGAGGCCCCTGGCCCGGGGAGGCGAGCGCCACGCAGTGGCGGTGCGTCAGATGGGGCCCGCCCCCGACGGGGGCCCTGACCTGGAGAGCATGGTCCGGAGGTTAGTGGATCGGCGCCTGGCGGGACCTGGACCATGGCAGGCGGCCCCAGCGGTGGCACCCGGTAGTCCCCAACAGAGTACCCCAATTCGGACATACAGGGGGGGGAATTTGGAATACCGGAGGCAAGCACCTTACCAGGTGAGGTGCTATAATTGTGCTCGGATGGGTCACCGTGCATGGGAGTGTCGAGCTCCGCGCCGGGACGTTTCCCGCCAACCGATGCCCTCAACTCCGCCCCGTATAGATCGGCCTAGCCGACCTCAGACACCCCCCCGCCAGGGCCCGGGAAACTAGAACGTGCCGGGCATGCAGGGCGGTGTTCGGCAGTAGGGGATGGGGAGAAGCCCTCGTTGACGCGACAGGTCATTCATTGTGGCCAAATTGGGACGGGTAGTTTGACAACTCGGTGCAAAATTGCCGGCGTGGGGGTAGACGCCGTGGTGGACACGGGAGCCAGCGCCACGATCATCAGCCCCGTGGTCCTTAATTCGAGTGCAGACGGCTGGGGTAAAATCCAGCGTCTGGAAAATCATAGTTTGCAGTTGGCTACCGGGGCAACGGCTCCGATCATAGGGCGTGGTTTTGTGACCCTCAAGTTGGGATCGGTAAAGCAAGAGATAGAGGTTTGGGTGGCGGAGGTGTGCGACCCATGCTTAATAGGGTTGGATTTGTTGACTGCCAGCGGTTGTAAAATCGACTTGAGTCGGGGGATCCTGCGATGGGGAGTGGAAGAGCTACCATTGGAGGGGGTGAGCACGGCCGAGAGGGTGGAGCTGGAGGCTCCTGAGGCCGTGACCATCCCTCCGGGGGCCGAGGCCATCGTGCCGGCCCGATGGTCAGCTCGCCCGACATGGCAGGAATCCTGCGGCCTGGTCGAACCGGTGGCAGCTCTATCCATACCTGGTTTAATCGTGGGCCGTACCCTTGTAAAAACGGACGGGCCGGTGGTGGCCGTCCGAGTAATTAATATTAGCACAGAACCACGCACTATAGTGAGGGGCACGAAGGTAGCTGGCTGCACCGCAGTTAGAGAAGTCGCGTCAGTGAGGGGCGAGAACGTCCAGCCGAGCCGGCCCCAGGGGGAGCCTTCAATAAGTTCTAGGAATTGGCCCGATCCCATTTGTGAGATGGTAAATCGTAGTAGTGTAGAGTTGGGAGGTACCCAGAGGGAGGCCTTACACAAACTGGTTGGGTCCCATTTGGACCTCTTCTCCTTGTCCACCGAGGATATTGGACGTACGGGCCTGGTGAAACATCAGATCCACACCGGTGAGGCCCGGCCTATTCGTCAGGCCGCCCGACGGCTCCCTGGGAGCAAGAGGGCGGAAGCTGACGAGCAGGTTGAAAAAATGCTCGACGCAGGTGTGATCGAGCCCTCGGGAAGTCCTTGGATGTCACCTGTTGTGCTGGTCAAAAAGAAGGATGGGACCACGCGGTTCTGCGTGGACTATCGCCAGCTAAACAACGTGACACTCAAGGACTTATATCCCCTGCCAAGAATTGATGACACCCTCGATGCCGTTGCGGGCTCAAATTGGTTCTCGACTTTGGACCTCAAGAGTGGGTATTGGCAGGTGGAGATGGATAGGGCAGGGAAGGAGAAAACGGCATTTTCCACAGGTAAGGGACTGTATCAGTTTACTGTGATGCCGTTTGGTTTGTGTAACGCCCCCGCCACCTTTGAAAGATTGATGGAACATGTACTAGGCGGCATGCCATGGCAATCATGCCTGGTGTACCTGGATGACGTCCTAGTACATGCCAAAACGTTCCCCCAGGCAGTCGCTAATTTGGACCAGGTGTTCGGGTGCCTCAGACAGGCAGGGTTGAAGCTGAACCCGAGTAAGTGCACTTTGTTTGCAAGAGAGGTGGCCTATCTAGGTCACGTGATCGGCCGCGAGGGGGTAAAAACGGACCCAGACAAAATTAAAGCGGTAGAGGAGTGGCCCGCACCACGTACCATCAAGGAGGTGCGGGGATTTTTGGGACTCTGCTCCTACTACCGGCGCTTCGTGGCGAAATTTGCGGAGTTGGCCCGTCCCCTCCACCGGCTTACGGAGAAGGGGACGCGATTTAATTGGACACGGGAGTGCCACGAGGCCTTCCAAAAATTGAAGGGGTGTCTAACATCCGCACCCCTTCTAGCTTACCCCACTAGTAACGGGGCATTTACCCTGGACACGGATGCGAGCCAGGAAGGATTGGGCGCAGTTTTGTCTCAGACACAGGAGGGCGTGGAGAGAGTGATTGGTTACTATAGTCGGGCCTTAAGTAGGCCCGAGCGAAATTAATGCGTCACTCGCAAAGAGTTATTGGCTATGCTGGCTGCCATGAACCATTTCCACCCGTACCTGTACGGGCGGAAATTTTTGGTTAGAACTGACCATTCCTCCTTGCAATGGCTCCTTCGGTTCAAGGAACCGGAAGGCCAAATTGCAAGGTGGTTGGAAAAGTTGCAGCAGTACGATTTTGATGTGGCCCATAGGGCCGGGAAGGCCCATGGTAATGCGGACGCACTCTCTCGGCGTCCTTGTCTGGGGGAAAACTGCAAATTTTGTGCGAGACACGAGGAGAGGGAGCAATTGGGCGATTCTGCCCCGATTCTCGTCGTCCGGGCAACCCGGGTGAGAGGGCCAATTTTGCCACTAACCGCGGACGAGGAATTTGGAGATTTGGCATAGAGCACGGCCCAGCAGGAGGATCCTGTCCTGGGGCCGGTGTTCAATTGGGTCAAATTGGGGCAAAGACCAAAGGGGGAAGAGGTCACCCCCCTCGGAGCGCAAACAAAGGCGTATTGGGCTCAGTGGCAGACCCTGGAGTAGAAAGGCAACATCTTATATCGCAAGTGGGTGGAGGTTCCCTCTGATAGAACTTCCTGGCTGGTGATAGTCCCTGACAAATTCAAGAACGTCATACTGCAACAGGTGCATGGTACCCGCTCCGGCGGCAATTTGGGCAGGACAAAGACAATATCTCGGGTCCGCCGGAGGTTCTATTGGGTGAATATGGGGCGCGACATACAGGACTGGTGTCGGATGTACGACGCCTGTTCTGCCAAAAAGGGACCAGCACGGAGGATGAGGGCCCCCCTTCAATTACATCAGGTGGGGGCCCCCCTTGAGCGGGTGGCTATGGATATTCTAGGACCGCTGCCCCGCACCCGCCAAGGTAATAAGTATATCCTCGTTGTAATGGACTATTTCACCAAGTGGCCGGAGGCCTATGCCCTCCCCAACCAAGAAGCAGGGGTGTTAGCACAGGCCTTCGTAGAAGGATTTGTATGTCGGCACGGGATTCCACAGGAGCTGCACACCAATCAGGGTCGAAATTTTGAAAGTCAATTGCTAAAAGATGTGTGCAGACTCCTGTCAATTCGGAAAACCAGGACCACGCCCTTGCGGCCACAATCTGACGGGATGGTGGAAAGGTTCAATCGAACATTGATCCAACAACTGGCATTGTTCACCACCACCCGTCAGGATGACTGGGACGAACATCTCCCGTACCTGTTGATGGCCTACCGAACTAGCCAGCACGGGGCCACCGCATGCAGTCCAGCGTTGCTTATGTATGGGCGGGAGTTACGGGCTCCCGCCGACTTGCTATGCGGTCCCGTGCCAGACACCACGGATACACCGCCGAGGGAGGGTTACGCACGTCACCTGGAGGAAGGCATGGAGCGGGTCCATGCCTTCGCCTGCCGCCAGCTCCATCTGGCGGGGGCCAAGATGAAGCGTAGGTACGACGACCGGAGCCAGGGGAGTCAATACGCTCCGGGGATGATGATTTGGTTCTTTAATCCCCGGAGGCGGAAGGGCAGGTGCCCAAAACTCACATCCCCCTGGCAAGGCCCGGGAGTCGTCCTGTCGCAAATCTGTGACGTGGTCATTAAAATCAAAATGGGGCCACGGGCCCCCCCTCGGATCGTCCATGCCGACCGGATAAGACCTTATGCCGGCGAGCAGGCGCCCTCATGGATCGGCTCGGCTCTAGATGCCGAGGCAGGACCCAGTACCTCTTGCGGCGGGGGCTCGTAGCATCAGAGGACTGGGGGGGATGATAGTGGGAACGCCCCCCATGTGGTGGGATGGCAACTCTGTCATCCCTCACAAAAGAGTGGGGCAAATGCGCTATAGATTATGGGGTTTATGGCAGTGAAAACTAGCCCGGGTGGGTTAGGATATATCGTGTGGAGGGCTCTAGAAGATGACATTAGGTAACGTTAAGATTAGTTAGTGACTGATACCTGTAGTGGGGACGCAGGTAGATTAGCGTGGATGATAATGACGTGGGAGCGCAATAGTTTAAAGGGACGACTGGGAAGCGCAAGTTTCAGAGGGGAGTAGTTAGCTGAGATGATGCCGTGTGTGTGAGGATTGAACAGGTGTGATTGAACAGGTGTGATTGCACAGGTGTGCAACTGAACAGGTGTGTGGAGCAGTGTATGAGGGAGTAGTGGTGATTGTGTATTGTGATGACCAAATGGTCCAGGAAGAAAGGAGGGTGCAGGTGGCACCAGGTGTGAGGGCACAGGTGTGCAACAACAGGTGTATGTGGCTATGTGGAATAAATGGTATGGAGTATTGGAATGGATGGTCGTGGAGTGAGTATGGTGGAAATTGTGGAGTGGAGTGGATGGTGCGAAGGTGTGAATGGGGGAAGAGTGGACCCCCATCACGGATACCCGGGGCGGGTAGTGTAAGTGTTAGGTAGAGGGTATAGGTAAATTGTGGTTGGATATTGGCATCTGTGGTGCGGGTGAAAGAATGGTCTTTGGATGGGTGCATTAGTGTTGTGGAAATGGCTGGGCGTGTAGCCTGTTAGTGTGTGTAGTTGGTTGGGCGCTCCACCACTGTGAGGATGTCGGCCAGGTGAGGCCGCAGGTGGGCTCTGGGAGCCGGTAGTAGTTGTTGTGGATGGGGCCCGAGGATCCGTAGGACGGACCCGGGTAGCCCAGTGCCAGAGGGCACCGAGTGGGGTGACAGAGCCAGGAGGGGCTGTCCCCAGTTAGTTAGGTTAGGGTGAGGAGCTAGGTAAGCTCGGGTGGCAACTGCAGTGGTGGAGGTGTGCAGGTGGGTAGACCTGCTGGGAGAGCTACACGTCACAGCCCAGAAATTGTGCAAGGGCACCGGGAGATGAATCGGGGGAGTGAGACCCCAAATTGAGAAGCACCACAGTTTGGTCAATGGGAATTGGTTGTTAGAACCCATAGTGTAAGTGGCCAATGGATTGGCAGGGAAAGACCCCGGGTAGTGTAAAGTGTGTTAAAATCATTGAGAGGATAGTTAGGATGAAGGATCTCCTCGCACCATCTGCATCCACTCACCTGAGGTGACAGGTACTCCACACCATGCCATGGTTTGATTATTTTTTATGATGCAAATGTTTGGATTGTGAGACACATCATGACGTGGGTGTGACATTGTGCGTAATTCCATCTCTTCCTCCTTATGAGGATTGATGATGAATTTGGTGATGGCAAATTTTGAAGTAGAGGGATTGTGGAGACGAATTTGGTATAGGAGAAATATGGGGAAGACGTGACAGTAGTGACGAATTTGTAAATGGGTAGATCTTGTAAATATGGGGTAAGGGCAAGGGGAGAGTAGGTGACAGGGGGGTGACGTACGGTAGGGACGAGCTTTCTCACTTCGCCCTCCGTACGCATTTCGCCTTGCATTGCCTTATTGATGTGTACCCTTGTGACCTTACCCCTCGCTCAATTGTCTCTTTTGTCTCCCACATGACCTGTGCGCCATTGGGGGCCGAGGGGAGCGTGCGTGAGGAGGCCATTGTGCGCACGAGATTCCCAGAACCAGCATGCATTGCGTTGATGTACCACTTTATGGACCGCTGTTCTGCGGCCAAGTACCACTTGATGGACCCCAGGTTCTGGGGCAGGGCACCTCTGTTGGAGACCGGCCATAGTGGCCAGGGAATCTTGCTTGCGGACCTCGGTAAGGTGGCACCTATGCCAAACAGGTGGACCACCCTTAGTTGGCCCCTGTTGCCCTAAATAAAAATGGACACGGGTTGTGCTTTTTATATTTCCAAGTAGGCCGCATGAAGCCAGAAGACGTCGGGAAGAACATCGGCCCAGCAGAGAAAGAGAAGACCACCACCAGTTGTTTTGTTGTGTTTATTATGAACCATGGTGACTGCGCACCGAGTGGTGCTTTTGGTGCTTTGTGGTGCTTGTGGTGCTTTTGGGTGCTTTGGTGGTATTGGTACTGGTGCATCGATGCAATGCGTGCTGTCTCCTCCCTCCCAACAGGAATTTCTTTTTTCTTGTTCCCTAAAAAGAAAAAAACACAGGTCCTGGGTTGCGTTGTAAATAAGAAATAACGTCATTGTAAATAATGCTGCCCACCGTAAATGTATAGTTTGAGAATAATTCCGTAATTCGGTTAGCTGTGGGCTTGAGTCTGTTAGACAGGGTGCAATGCAATAGGGGGACATACTTATTTGTGTTTTAAGATTGTCACACTCAGGGTCAGGTTAAAAGTAGAGGGAATTACACCTACGTGTCACACTAAGTTAAAGTTTTGTAGGCCCGAGGCCCGAACCTGAAGAAAGGAGGGTGCAGTGTAACGGTTTTGAGAAGTGTAACGAATTTGAGAAGTGTAACGGTTTTTTAGAAGTGTAACAATTTTGGAGGAAGTGTAACGAATGTGAAAAGTATGGTTTTGTTGTGTGTAACACCCTCGTAATGTAAATAATGGTCGCAGCCGTCCTCCTAGTTAATTCCATGAAACTTACACACAGGCCACGATATATCTTTTTAAATAGTGTATTTCCTTATTCTATGTAGGCTAAATATGTGTTTCCCACTAGATTGACTTTGCATTGTATCAAACAAAATAAGCGTAGGCCCTTTCAATTTCCCCAAACATCTCCGCTCTCCAAAGCTCCTTCCAAAAGGGGTGCGAGTGGTGTTCAATCCCGCAAGCCGCCATTGCCCATGTGCTAATCTCGGAGAAGAAAGGCGTGTCTCCACCTCGTCATAGAGGGGAGGAGTGAGCCAACCCCACTTGGCCAACCAGCACCGCGGTTAGCGACCCGGTAGGCGTGCTCTCGCAGCCGGCGGCTTGACTCCGCCCGGAGTAATAAAAGGGACTGGAAGGGACTGCTTCGGCAGATGAGATGGGAGATGAGCGAAGAGGTGACATACGAGAGGAGCTGTGAGCTGAGCTGTGAGCGGTGAGATGCGAGACGCTCCAAGCCAAAGAGGAGAGGTACTCGGAGAGGAAACCAGCTTTGGAGAGACGCGCTGAAAGGAGGGAGACGGCTCCACCAGAAGGAGAGGAGCAGGTGTGACCGAGCCAGCGCGTGACGTCTACAGCATCGGCAGCGGATACGCGACCGAGGGTTTTCCCACCAAAAACGCGAGGAATTGAGAGCTGCTACCTCCGACCCTGCCTCCCTCTCCAGCAACCCACCTCCGCCATCCCTGCCTGCAATTTCCCCCGTGTAAGTGTGAACGTCGTCTGTCCTAATCGTTGTCCTGGGGTTAAGTAAATTGAATAGTGTAAGTTAACGATTCGCTGTGTGACTGCTTCTTCCATCCATTGCTTGTGTGTGTATAATAAATCTGTTCTTCCTCCATACTGTGTCTTCTTCTTCTCTTTTCCTTCTCTTTCGGTCGCTTTAGAGGTTTCCCGATTGAATATCTGTGGTGCGATCTGGTCAACGTCGGGTTCTAATCGGGGAGTAACTGTTCGGTCGCGGAGCCTTCGCTCGGCAAAGTAACATCCTAAACCGCGATCAGTAACAATATATATATATATATATATATATATATATATATTGTTACAGACGTGGCTTAGATGTTATTTTACCGAGCGGTTTTGGGATGACCACGTCTGCACAAGTTACCGATTATACTCGAAGTTGACTAGTCGCGCTATGCTAGGTCAATGAAGGAACAGACACACGGCTGGGTTTCAAATGACACGACTCCAAGGGTTCAGTTCTCAAGACCTCCGGAGGAGATTATATTCGTTACGGAAGGTCAGATTACAGGGACGAGAGGGACAGCAAAGGAAGATAGGCACTTAGACACAACCTTATATTAACCCCAACAGACGACAGGTAAACGGGACAAGGCTGACTCACACGGGGGTTGATGGCAGGAAAGCGGTTGTCGATGGCTCCAGGTGCACCTGGGCTCAGGGCAGGATCGACCCGGTCCGGTCCAGAGATGCGGAAGGTTGCACAGCGCTCGAGGTGGCGTCTTTTCGTCTCAAGCTGGGGGCGCATCTGACGTCACATCCGGCGCGGGGCCGCGTATATCCGGCGGGGAGTGACACGCCCTCGGCTCGTTAGCTCCGCCTCGTGGAATCGGCACGTTGCTTCTCATTGGGTGCGTGCGGGGGGGTTACCGGCTCCGCCCTTGACGAGGAGCTGACAAGGAGCCCCTTTGTGGTAACCCCGTGGAGCGCATGGTCTGGAGCGCGTTGTCTGGAGCGCATTGTCGATGGCGGCTAACCGAGCCGGTGGGAGGACGCACACTCCCCCCCGCGCAGCGCCGTGCCCCTCTGTTGTTGTAGACGGGGAAGAAGATGGGAGGAGGTATGGGAAAGGTCCTAAACTCACTACTGGTGCCATATAATCACATTCTGGTGCAACGAAGAGTCATAATTAATGGAAACGAGGCCTTAACTGACATAGACTAAGAATAACTAGCAAGATGTCCGAAAGTGGTCTACGTGTGGTGCGGTGGACCTGGGCACGACATTTAATGGGGGAAAAAGGGGAAGGTCGGCTCTACTGATTGTTGTTTACAGACAATGGGACTAGGGAATGGGGGATTGGGGATAGTTGGGGAGTATTGGGGAAAATAGGGGAATATTTACAAGCGGATATGGAGGCCAAATTCCATATTCGCAACATTGCACCCTTCTCTACCCTCGGGGCGTCCCGACCCGATAAATTTTTACCTACTTTAGTGTGGCACGCAATGTAGTTCCCTCTACTATTAACTCTACCCTGAGTGCGACAGTTTTACAGATATTCACGAATGAGTAAATATGTCCCCCTGCGACGTTGCACCCTTCTCCTCACAGAACCACACCCACAGGATAACCGAATCCGGAAAGAATTCTCAAACTAAACATACAGCCGGTAGGGAGCATTATTTACACAAGACTACGCTGATATTTACACTACGATCCAGGACCTGTTTTTGGAGGAACACATGCAGATGTTATGCATAGAGAGAGCACGCTTGCCAGCATCGATACACCAACCCACGAGTGCTCTGTGGCCGACGGCCTTTAATAACGTGCAGAGCACCCCTTCCAAGCATCAAGCACCACCCCATCACACAGTGAGCACCATCCGGTGCACCAATAAAGTGTTTATAAATCATTGTGTGGTGTCGCAGCCGGCCGATGTTCTGCCGCTGGTCTTGCCTTCGTGTGGTGCACTTGGCCTTCTTACTTCTTTTCAAAAATAAAGAAAGGCGCCAACCGCGTCCATTTCTGTATTTTGGCCTTCAGTGGTGTCAACTATAAGTGGTTCACCTGTTTGGCATAGGTGCCACGTTGACCCATAGGTCCTTCCACGGGTGGTGCTTGGCCGCAAAAGAACTGCGGTCCATTGTGGGTGGCCACAAACATTGCGGTCCGTATGGTGTATCGATCCAAGCAGCAAGCAGCGAAAGTGCAGGCCTACAACTGCGTAGCCAGCACCGCTCTCTCCTCTCTCTCTACCCCAAAGCCAGATCCTCGGAGGTGGGAGACAAAAGAAGAAGACAAGTGAGTAAGGTGGTAAGGGCGCAAAAGTGCACGCAATACAAGATGATGCACACTGGGGGCACATGGGAACCAGGTGAGACAGGTACGTTCCTATCGTACGCCCCCCCCCCCCCACCAGGTAACCTACATGGCCCCTCCCTTACCCCTTACTGCATCCACAAAACACAACACTACCCATAAACATCTACTTTACAAATCAACAAACATCCCTACTGTCTTCCCCGTTCCTCCCATAAACCAAATTCGTCTTCTCTCCCTCCTAACCAATCAAATTTGCCATTTTCAACTCTCATCAAAATTTGCCATTTTCAACTCAACATCAAAATTTGCCATTACCAATTCATCATCAATCCCTCCTAGGAAGGGAGAGATGGAATCACCCCAATGTCTCATCCACGTCGTGATGCGTCTCACAAATCCACAGCAATCTCATTTCCTGCTACAAACCAAGAAAACACAGGTGTGGAGTCATCATCATCACCTCAGGTAAGTGGCTGCGTATGGTGCGACAGGTTCATCAATCCTAACTATCTCCTAAATGACTTTAACAACTTTACACTACCCGGGTCTTTCTCCGGCCAAACCATTGGCCCTCTTACACTATGGGTTCTAAAAACCAATTCCCATTGGCCAAACTGTGGTGCTCTTCAATTTGGGGTCTCACTCCCCCGATTCATCTCCCGGTGCCCTCGCACAATTTCTGGGCTGTGGCGTGTACCTCTCCCAGCGGGTCTACCCACCTGCACACCTCCACCACTGTAGTTGCCTCCGAGCTTACCTGTTCCTTACCCTAACCTATCTACCTGGGGAAGGCCCTCTGGCGCTCTCCCCACTCCGTGCCCTCTCTGGCACTGGGCTGCCCGATCCACACCCGGGATCCTCAGGCACCCACTCACAACTACCGGCTCCCAGAGCCCACCTGCGGCCTCACCTGGCCGACATCCTCACAGTGGTGGAGTGCCCAACCAACTACACACACTAACAGGCTACACGCCCAGCCATTTCCACAACACTAATGCACCCATCCACAATACCATTCTGCAACCGCACCACAAATGCCAATATCCAACCACAATTTACCTGCACCCTCTACCTAACACTTACACTACCCGCCCCGGGTACTCGTGAAAGGGGTCCACTCTTCCCCCATCCACACCTTCGCACCATGTACACCACTCCGTACCACTCACTCCAACTCTCTCCACACACCTGTACCTGCACACCTGTGCTCTCACACCTGGTGCCACCTGCACCCTTCTCTCCCCAAGCGCATTCGCGCTGATCCACACACTCACTACTCATACACTGCTCCACACACCTGTCCAGTTGCACACCTGTGCAATCACACCTGTTCAATTCTCACAAACACGGCATCATCTCAGCTAACTACTCCCTTCTGAAACTTGCGCTTCCCAGTCGTCCCTTTAAACTATTGCGCTCCCTCGTCATTATCATCCACACTAATCTACCTGCGTCCCTACTACAGGTATCAGTCACTAACTAAACTTAACGTCACCTAATGTCAATCCTCGCTAGATCCCTACACACCATATCCTAACCCACCCGGGCTAGTTTTCACTGCCATACACCCCATAAAACTAGTGCTCCTTTGCCCCCTCCTGTGAGGGATGGTGGATTTGCCATCCCACCACATCGGGGGTCTCTCTCTACCAATTTTGCACATCAAATTTCAACAAATTAAAAATTTGCCAATCATCTGCCAATCACTGTACCATTACCAATCATCACTCTGCCAATCCTTTGCCAATCATCAAATTTTGTTTTTCTCTAATTTTGGGGCCAAAACACTAACCTCATCACCCAGTCTACTCACTAATGCCTCTCGGTGCGCCAATTCCTGTCCAAAGCCCGGCTTCGTAAAGCCAAGCAATGGATGCTGGTTGTTTTGTGCCGGCGGCTGGATGCGTCCGGCATTCGGGGCAGGGACGGGGGCTTACCCGTGCCGAGATCCCACGCCCCATCTCGGCACGGAGCCATCCAATGTCCCGCCCTCGACCTGCCGGCACGTCTCACCAAAAAGTGGTCGCCATGACGACCCTTTCTATCGGGCTGCCAGCTCCGCCTAGTGGAGCACGGACGCGGCCGTTCAAAGCGAGGCCCGGCACGCACCGAGGGCCCGATTCGGCTATAAGTCGTTCTACACTCTACCCCGTCTAACGTCGATGCTTCACCTGGACGCTTACACCCCGCAGCCCGTTCCTTGCTCACACATCCAGCCGTTCCCATTCTCCTCGTACCTTTCCTTACACACCTCGGTACACTCATTCCACTCACAGCCTTGGTCACACACCTGACCACCGAACACTTTGGCACACACTCGTTGGTCGCACACCTCACTAACACACCTCTTCGCGCCCCCTCCTCGGTCACCTCCTCTGTGACAATCACAGGTGTGCCCTCATTCGCACACCCAACCACGTGCCTCACCACCAACTCCAGCGTGCATTCCCACTCACGCTCTACCATTCCAGGTGTGCATCCTTCCATCCCAGGTGTACATCCTCGCTCACCTGTCACAACCAACTCACTCTCCTTGTCACTCTCACTACTCTCACCTCCATTCTTGACAGCGCACTCACCCTTACTCTTGACAGCGCACTCTTTCCTCATGCACCTGTCCGTCACACACCTTTCTCGCGCACACTCTCCCGTTACACCCTCTGTAACACTCACCACAGGTGTGCATTCTTCCTTACTTTTGACAGCGCACTCTTTCCCCATGCACCTGTCCGTCACACACCTCTCTCGCGCACACTCTTGCGCACACTCTCCCATCACACCCTCTGTAACACTCACCACACCACGCTTCCATGTGCCCCTTCGCACACGCGCTACGACCGACTCACTCTCGCCAGCACCCTCACTCCTTGGCACGCACTTTTTCCTCACACACCCCAGAGTCGGACTTTCTCGCACACCTCCTCTTTCGCACACCAGACCTGCCGCACACTTCACCAACGGCCTCTCACGAACACCCGGGTCTATCTCGACCCCCAAGCTTCTTAAATCCCCTGGCGCATCATACGCACGACCATATTGGTCACCACTTACACCGGGTCCTCTTCCTCTTCGCTTCTCCTCCATCACCTGCGAATCCCTCATCCGGTTAATGAGCACATCATTACGATCCGAACACAGACTTTGGACCAATTCTTTTAGCTCCTCTTTTATTTCTTTCTTATCCCCTCTCCGTCGCTTCTTAATTTCGCTCATCCCTTCTTCCACTTCTTCTAGTTTCTGCTTCACCTCTTTCATTCCCCGGTACGTCTCCTCAAGCTCATCCTCTAAGGCTACCTTGACCGTTTCCAGGTGCGTCCTCACCTGCCGGTCCTTCGTCTCCATTACCTCTATCACCTCGTCCAACCTCGTTGTCAGTCCCTCACGTACCATCTGACATTCCCTCTTTGTCGCTATCAAGTCGTTTTTTATGTCGTTTTGTGTCGCTTTTAACCCTCCTAATACCGCAGTGTTCCTTTGAACCTGCTCCGTTACTTCTTTTTGTCCCTCCGTCAGCTGTTCCACCTCCTGCGTCAGGACCTCTATGCCCCCTTGTAACTTTACAGTCCCCTTTCTCACCTCCTTCTCCATGTGCTCCTTACAGTGCCTCACCTCCTCGCGCACTCCTCCGACCTCCTCACTCACACCTCTTCTGATCTCTTCTCCCATCACTTGCATCTCCTGCCCAGATGCCACCCTCATCTGCTCCATTTCCTCCCTGTGAGCATCCAGTTTGGTTTCTACCCCCATTCTGACCCCCTCTATCTGCTGCCCCATTTGGTTAACTTCCCTTTCCGCTTGGTCCCTCATGTCCCTCAATTTGCCTTCCATGGTGTTTTCTAACCCCTCTAACCCTTTTTGCATCCCTTCCATTTGATTCTCTTGAGCGGCCATTCTGTTTTCTACCCCCGTTAACCCCCCCTGTATTTCCCCTAATCTATCGTCTAATTTCCCAAATTTCATGTCTAATCCCTTAAAATTATTGTCTAATCCCTCACTGGTACCCCTCGCTTCGTCCCTCATTACCCCTATTTTGCCCTCCAATCGCTCACCCTGAGCATCCATCCGGTTCCCCATTACCCCCATTTGGTCCTCCAATCGCTCACCCTGAGCATCCATCCGGTTCCCCAACCGCTCACCCAATCGCTCAATTTGGCTCTCCATACTCATCTGTACAGCTGCCTGTAACTGCGCAATGAGGGGCTGCATGTCAATCGGCTGCATGTTAAAGCCCGTTGATACAGCGGCCTCGGCTACCATGCGCTCTTGCGAGGCGCCATTTTGCGCGCCCGCTACTTCGTGCGTGATGGCGCTATTTTGCGAACCTGCCGCCCTCACTGCTTCGCTCTCCTCTTGTCCCTCAATTTGGTCCTGGATCGACCCTACCTCACTCTCCTTTACCGGACCCCAGCTGTCTTGATCCGCCATAGCGCGACTTTCAAAATTCGGTTTTTTTTTTTTTTTTCGTAAAACAAATTCAAATTTCGCCGTTATAATTTCGCGCGGGAAACGCGCTCCGAATCGATTCTACTTGTTACAAATTTGGGCCTAATAACGCGCGGGAAACGCACTCCGAATCGATTCTACTTGTTACAAATTTGGGCCTAATAAATTTAGTCCCGGGTTCGAATCCCACTCCTGACACCAATTGTTACAGACGTGGCTTAGATGTTATTTTACCGAGCGGTTTTGGGATGACCACGTCTGCACAAGTTACCGATTATACTCGAAGTTGACTAGTCGCGCTATGCTAGGTCAATGAAGGAACAGACACACGGCTGGGTTTCAAATGACACGACTCCAAGGGTTCAGTTCTCAAGACCTCCGGAGGAGATTATATTCGTTACGGAAGGTCAGATTACAGGGACGAGAGGGACAGCAAAGGAAGATAGGCACTTAGACACAACCTTATATTAACCCCAACAGACGACAGGTAAACGGGACAAGGCTGACTCACACGGGGATTGATGGCAGGAAAGCGGTTGTCGATGGCTCCAGGTGCACCTGGGCTCAGGGCAGGATCGACCCGGTCCGGTCCAGAGATGCGGAAGGTTGCACAGCGCTCGAGGTGGCGTCTTTTCGTCTCAAGCTGGGGGCGCATCTGACGTCACATCCGGCGCGGGGCGGCGTATATCCGGCGGGGAGTGACACGCCCTCGGCTCGTTAGCTCCGCCTCGTGGAATCGGCACGTTGCTTCTCATTGGGTGCGTGCGGGGGGGTTACCGGCTCCGCCCTTGACGAGGAGCTGACAAGGAGCCCCTTTGTGGTAACCCCGTGGAGCGCATGGTCTGGAGCGCGTTGTCTGGAGCGCATTGTCGATGGCGGCTAACCGAGCCGGTGGGAGGACGCACACTCCCCCCTGCGCAGCGCCGTGCCCCTCTGTTGTTGTAGACGGGGAAGAAGATGGGAGGAGGTATGGGAAAGGTCCTAAACTCACTACTGGTGCCATATAATCACATTCTGGTGCAACGAAGAGTCATAATTAATGGAAACGAGGCCTTAACTGACATAGACTAAGAATAACTAGCAAGATGTCCGAAAGTGGTCTACGTGTGGTGCGGTGGACCTGGGCACGACATTTAATGGGGGAAAAAGGGGAAGGTCGGCTCTACTGATTGTTGTTTACAGACAATGGGACTAGGGAATGGGGGATTGGGGAAAGTTGGGGAGTATTGGGGAAAATAGGGGAATATTTACAAGCGGATATGGAGGCCAAATTCCATATTCGCAACAATATATATATACATATATATATATATATATATATATATACATATATATTGTTACAGACGTGGCTTAGATGTTATTTACCGAGCGGTTTTGGTATGACCACGTCTGCACAAGTTACCCGATTATACCCGAACGTTGACTAATCGCGCTACGCTAGATCAATGAAGGAAAAGACACACAGCTGGGATTCAAATGACACGACACCAGGGTTCAGTTCTCAAGACCTCCGGAGGAGGTTATATTGTTACGGAAGGTTAGATTACAAGGACGAGAGGGACAGCATAGTAAGGTGGGCACTTAAACACAATCTTATATTCACCCCAACGGACGACAGATAAACGGGACAAGGCTGACTCACACGGGGATTGATGGCAAGGAAAGCGGTTATCGATGGCTCCAGGTGCACCTGGGCTCAAAGGTCAGAATCGACTCGGTCCGGTCCAGAGATGCGGGGAGGTATTCAGCGCTCGTACGTGGCAACTTCTCTCTCCAGGCTGGGGGCGCATCTCACCTCACATCCGGCAAGTCCTTCGTATCTCCGGCGGGGAGTGACACGCCCTCGGCTCGTTAGCTCCGCCCCAGATGGAATCGGCACGTCGCCTCTCATTGGGTGCGTGCGGGGGGGTTACCGGCTCCGCCCTTGACGGGGGACTGACAAGGAGCCCCTTCGTGGTAACCCCGTGGAGCGCATGGTCCGGCGCGCATTGTCAATGGCGGCTAACCGAGCCGGTGTGATGACGCACACTCCCCCCGCGCAGCGTCGTTGTTGTTGTAATTGTTGTTGTAGTTGTAGTTGTAGTTGTTGTTTGGGGAAGAAGATGGAAGGAGGTATGGGAAAGGTCCTAAACTCACTACTGGTGCCATATAATCACATTCTGGTGCAACGAAGAGTCAGAATTAATGGAAACGAGTCCTTAACTGACATAGACTAAGAATAACTAGCAAGATGTCCGAAAGTTGTCTACGTGTGATGCGGTGGACCTGGGCACGACATTTAATGGGGGAAAAAGGGGAAGGTCGGCTCTACTGATTGTTGTTTACAGACAATGGGACTAGGGAATGGGGGATTGGGGATAGTTGGGGAGTATTGGGGAAATAGGGGAATATTTACAAGCGGATATGGAGGCCAAATTCCATATTCGCAACATTGCACCCTTCTCTACCCTCGGGGCGTCCCGACCCGATAAATTTTTACCTACTTTAGTGTGGCACGCAATGTAGTTCCCTCTACTATTAACTCTACCCTGAGTGCGACAGTTTTACAGATATTCACAAATGAGTAAATATGTCCCCCTGCGACGTTGCACCCTTCTCCTCACAGAAACACACCCACAGGATAACCGAATCCGGAAAGAATCCTCAAACTAAACATACAGCCGGTAGGGAGCATTATTTACACAAGACTACGCTGATTTTTACACTACGATCCAGGACCTGTTTTTGGAGGAACACATGCAGATGTTATGCATAGAGAGAGCACGCATGCTAGCATCGATACACCAACCCACGAGTGCTCTGTGGCCTACGGCCTTTAATAATGTGCAGAGCACCCCTTCCAAGCATCAAGCACCACCCCATCACACAGTGAGCACCATCCGGTGCACCAATAAAGTGTCTATAAATCACCGGTGGTGTCGCAGCCGGCCGATGTTCTGCCGCTGGTCTTGCCTTCGTGTGGTGCACTTGGCCTTCTTGCCTCTTTCAAAAAAAATAAAGAAAGGCGCCAACCGCGTCCATTTCTATATTGTGGCCTTCAGTGGTGTCAACTAAAAGTGGTTCACCTGCATGGCATAGGTGCCACGTTGACCCATAGGTCCATCCACGGGTGGTGCTTGGCCGCAAAAGAGCTGCGGTCCATGGTGGGTGGCCACAAACATTGCGGTCCATATGGTGTATCGATCCAAGCAGCAAGCAGCGAAAGTGCAGGCCCACAACTGCGTAGCCAGCACCTCTCTCTCCTCTCTCTCTACCCCAAAGCCAGATCCTCGGAGGTGGGAGACAAAAGAAGCAGACAAGTGAGTAAGGTGGTAAGGGCGCAAAAGTGCACGCAATGCAAGGTAATGCACACTGGGGGCACATGGGAACCAGGTGAGACAGGTACGTTCCTACCGTACGCTCCCCCCCCCCCCCCCCAACCAGGTAACCTACATGGCCCCTCCCTTACCCCTTACTGTATCCACAAAACACAACACTACCCATAAACATCTACTTTACAAATCAACAAACATCCCTACTGTCTTCCCCGTTCCTCCCATAAACCAAATTCGTCTTCTCTCCCTCCTAACCAATCAAATTTGCCATTTTCAACTTCCATCAAAATTTGCCATCTCCAACTCAACATCATAATTTGCCATTACCAATTCGTCATCAGTCCCTCCTAGGGAGGGAGAGATGGAATCACCCCAATGTCTCATCCACGTCGTGATGCGTCTCACAAATCCTCACAGCAATTCTCATTTCCTGCACACAGAACAAAGAAAACACAGGTGTGGAGTCATCATCATCACCACAGGTAAGTGGCTGCGTATGGTGCGACAGGTTCATCAATCCTAACTATTTCCTAAATGACTTTAACAACTTTACACTACCCGGGGTCTTTCTCCGGCCAAACCATTGGCCCTCTTACACTATGGGTTCTAAAAACCAATTCCCATTGGCCAACCTGTGGTGCTTTTCAATTTGGGGTCTCACTCCCCCGATTCATCTCCCGGTGCCCTCGCACAATTTCTGGGCTGTGGCGTGTACCTCTCCCAGTGGGTCTACCCACCTGCACACCTCCACCACTGCAGTTGCCTCCGAGCTTACCTGCTCCTCACCCTAACCTAACTACCTGGGGAAGGCCCTCTGGCTCTCTCCCCACTCGGTGCCCTCTCTGGCACTGGGCTACCCGGGTCCGTCCTCCGGATCCTCGGGCCCCATCCACAACTCTACCGGCTCCCAGAGCCCACCTGCGGCCTCACCTGGCCGACATCCTCACAGTGGTGGAGTGCCCAACCAACTACACACACTAACAGGCTACACGCCCAGCCATTTCCACAACACTAATGCACCCATCCACAACACCATTCTGCAACCGCACCACAAATGCCAATATCCAACCACAATTTACCTGTACCCTCTACCTAACACTTACACTACCCGCCCCGGGTACTCGTGAAAGGGGTCCACTCTTCCCCCATCCACACCTTCGCACCATGCACACCACTCCGTACCACTTACTCCAACTCTCTCCACACACCTGTACCTGCACACCTGTGCTCTCACACCTGGTGCCACCTGCACCCTTCTCTCCCCAAGCGCATTCGCGCTGATCCACAACACTCACTACTCATACACTGCTCCTCACACCTGTCCAGTTGCACACCTGTGCAATCACACCTGTTCAATTCTCACACACACGGCATCATCTCAGCTAACTACTCCCTTCTGAAACTTGCGCTTCCCAGTCGTCCCTTTAAACTATTGCGCTCCCTCGTCATTATCATCCACACTAATCTACCTGCGTCCCCACTACAGGTATCAGTCACTAACTAAACTTAACGTTACCTAATGTCAATCTCTTCTAGATCCCTACTAATAACCTAACCCACCCGGGCTAGTTTTCACTGCCATACACCCCATAATCTAGTGCTCCTTTGCCCCCACCTGTGAGGGATGGTGGATTTGCCATCCCACCACATCGGGGGTCTCTCACTACCAATTTTGCACATCAAATTTCAACAAATTAAAAATTTGCCAATCACTGCCCATCATCTGCCAATCACTACTGCCAATCCCTTGCCAATCATCAAATTTTGTTTTTCTCTAATTTTGGGTCCAAAACACTAACCTCATCACCCAGTCGACTCACTAATACCTCTCGGTGCGCCAATCCCTGTCCAAAGCCCGGCTTCGTAAAGCCAAGCAATGGATGCTGGTTGTTTTGTGCCAGCGGCTGGATGCGTCCGGCATTCGGGGCAGGGACGGGGGCTTACCCGTGCCGAGATCCCACGCACCATCTCGGCACGGAGCCATCCAATGTCCCGATCTCGACCTGCCGGCTCGTCTCACCAAAAAGTGGTCGCCATGACGACCCTTTCTATCGGGCTGCCCGCTCCGCCTAGGGGAGCACGGACGCGGCCGTTCAAAGCGAGGCCCAGCACGCACCGAGGGCCCGATTCGGCTATAAGTCGTTCTAAACTCTACCCCGTCTAACGTCGATGCTTCACCTGGACGCTTACACCCCGCAGCCCGTTCCTTGCTCACACATCCAGCCGTTTCCATGCTCCTCGTACCTTTCCTTACACACCTCGGTACACCCATTCCACTCACAGCCTTGGTCACACACCTGACCACCGAACACTTTGGCACACATTCGTTGCTCGCACACCTCACCAATACACCGCTTCGCACCCCCTCCTCGGTCACCTCCTCTGTGACAATCACAGGTGTGCTCTCATTCGCACACCCAACCACGTGCCTCACCACCAACTCCAGCGTGCATTCCCACTCTACCATTCCAGGTGTGCATCCTTCCATCCCAGGTGTACATCCTCGCTCACCTGTCACAACTAACTCACGCTCCATGTCACTCTCACTACTTTCACCTCCATTCCTGACAGCGCACTCACCCTTACTCTTGACAGCGCACTCTCTCCTCATGCACCTGTCCGTCACACACCTTTCTCGCGCACACTCTCCCGTTACACCCTCTGTAACACTCACCACAGGTGTGCATTCTTCCTTGCCTTTGACAGCGCACTCTTTCCCCATGCACCCGTCCGTCACACACCTTTCTCGCGCACACCTTTCTCGCGCACACTCTCCCGTCACACCCTCTGTAACACTTACCACACCGCGCTTCCATGTGCTCCCTCGCACACGCGCTACGACCGACTCACTCTCGCCAGCACCCTCACTCCTTGGCACACACTTGTTCCTCACACACCCCAGAGTCGGACTTTCTCGCACACCTCTTTTTTCGCACACCAGACCTGTCGCACACTTCACCAACGGCCTCTCACGAACACCCGGGTCCATCTCGACCCCCAAGCTCCTTAAATCCCCTGGCGCATCATACGCACGACCATATTGGTCACCACTTACACCGGGTCCTCTTCCTCTTCGCTTCTCCTCCATCACCTGCGAATCCCTCATCCGGTTAATGAGCACATCATCACGATCCGAACACAGACTTTGGACCAATTCTTTTACTTCCTCCTTTATCTCTTTCTTATCCTCTCTCCGTCGCTTCTTAATTTCGCTCACCCCTTCTTCCACTTCTTCTAATTTTTGCTTCATCTCCTTCATCTCTTCGTGCGCCCCTTTAAGTTCTTCCTCTAACTCCACTTTATTTTTTTCTATGTGCTCCCGCACCTCCCGCTCTTTAACCTCCATTACCTCTACCACCTTGTCCATTTGCCTCGTCAGGTCCTCATGTACCGTCTGACACTCTTTTTTAATTACCCCTACGTCCTTTTTCATCTCCTTCTGTGTCGATTTTAAACCCTCTATTACCGCTGTGTTCTTCTTTACCTGGTCCCCCAACTCCTTTTGTCCCACTGTCAGTTGTTCTACTCCCAGCGTCAACTCCTCTATACCACCTTGCAATTTTACAGTCCCCTTTCTCACCTCTTTCTCCATGCGCTCCTTACAGTGCCTCACCTCCTCGCGCACTCCTCCGACCTCCTCACTCACTCCTCTTCTGATCTCCTCCCCCATCACTTGCATCTCCTGCCCAGATGCCACCCTCATCTGCTCCATTTCCTCCCTGTGAGCATCCAGTTTGGTTTCTACCCCCATTCTGACCCCCTCTATCTGCTGCCCCATTTGGTTAACTTCCCTTTCCGCTTGGTCCCTCATGTCCCTCAATTTGCCTTCCATTCTGTTTTCTAACCCCTCTAACCCAGTTTTCACTCCCTCTATCTGATTCTCCTGGGCAGCCATTCTATTTTCTACCCCCTCTAACCCCTTTTGCATCCCTTCCATTTGATTCTCTTGAGCGGCCATTCTGTTTTCTACCCCCATTAACCCATTTCTCACCTCTTTTATCCCATTGTCTAACCCCTCAAAATTTTTGTCTACCTTCTCACCAGTACCCCTCGCTTCGTCCCTCATTACCCCCATTTCGTTTCCCATTACCCCCATTTGGTTTCCCATTACCCCTAATTGGCCCTCCAATCGCTCACTCTGAGCATCCATTCGGTTCCCTATTACCCCCATCATTCTGCTTTCCATTTCTTCGCTATTCTGGGCCATAAGGGCCTTCATTTGTATGAAAAACAAGTTCCAATCCACCGGGGGCGCTGCCACGGTCGCGGGCGCGGTGATCAGCGAGGCGCCATTTTGCGCTCCCGCAATGTCGGGCACAACGACGCTATTTTGTGCGTCTGCTACCCTCGCTGCTTCGCTCTCCTCCTGTCCCTCATGTCCCTCAATTTGGTCCTGGACCGACCCTGCCTCACTCTCCCCTACCGGACCCCAGCTGTCTTGATCCGCCATAGCGCGACTTCCAAAATTCGGGTTTTTATACAACAAAACAAATTTCGGCCGTTATAATTTCGCGTGGGAAACGCGCTCCGAATCGATTCTAATTGTTACAAATTTGGGCCTAATAACGCGCGGGAAACGCGCTCCGAATCGATTCTACTTGTTACAAATTTGGGCCTAATAAATTTAGTCCCGGGTTCGAATTCCACTCCTCGACACCAATTGTTACAGACGTGGCTTAGATGTTATTTACCGAGCGGTTTTGGTATGACCACGTCTGCACAAGTTACCCGATTATACCCGAACGTTGACTAATCGCGCTACGCTAGATCAATGAAGGAAAAGACACACAGCTGGGATTCAAATGACACGACACCAGGGTTCAGTTCTCAAGACCTCCGGAGGAGGTTATATTGTTACGGAAGGTTAGATTACAAGGACGAGAGGGACAGCATAGTAAGGTGGGCACTTAAACACAATCTTATATTCACCCCAACGGACGACAGATAAACGGGACAAGGCTGACTCACACGGGGATTGATGGCAAGGAAAGCGGTTATCGATGGCTCCAGGTGCACCTGGGCTCAAAGGTCAGAATCGACTCGGTCCGGTCCAGAGATGCGGGGAGGTATTCAGCGCTCGTACGTGGCAACTTCTCTCTCCAGGCTGGGGGCGCATCTCACCTCACATCCGGCAAGTCCTTCGTATCTCCGGCGGGGAGTGACACGCCCTCGGCTCGTTAGCTCCGCCCCAGATGGAATCGGCACGTCGCCTCTCATTGGGTGCGTGCGGGGGGGTTACCGGCTCCGCCCTTGACGGGGGACTGACAAGGAGCCCCTTCGTGGTAACCCCGTGGAGCGCATGGTCCGGCGCGCATTGTCAATGGCGGCTAACCGAGCCGGTGTGATGACGCACACTCCCCCCGCGCAGCGTCGTTGTTGTTGTAATTGTTGTTGTAGTTGTAGTTGTAGTTGTTGTTTGGGGAAGAAGATGGAAGGAGGTATGGGAAAGGTCCTAAACTCACTACTGGTGCCATATAATCACATTCTGGTGCAACGAAGAGTCAGAATTAATGGAAACGAGTCCTTAACTGACATAGACTAAGAATAACTAGCAAGATGTCCGAAAGTTGTCTACGTGTGATGCGGTGGACCTGGGCACGACATTTAATGGGGGAAAAAGGGGAAGGTCGGCTCTACTGATTGTTGTTTACAGACAATGGGACTAGGGAATGGGGGATTGGGGATAGTTGGGGAGTATTGGGGAAATAGGGGAATATTTACAAGCGGATATGGAGGCCAAATTCCATATTCGCAACAATATATATACATATACATATATATATATATATATATATATCGGTCACTATGCGACCTTCATATCATCAGTGGAGAACCGCCAGCAAGGTGTCCCATACAGCTGCTGCTGCACCTTGCTGGGAGCGATAAGCACCGCCTGCCACACGGTGACGTTATCTCTGGTATCCACTCATCATATGGAGTCGACCTGGTTG
Source organism: Myxine glutinosa (assembly GCF_964187855.1). Lineage (NCBI taxonomy): Eukaryota > Metazoa > Chordata > Myxini > Myxiniformes > Myxinidae > Myxine > Myxine glutinosa. The sequence goes on from NC_136274.1 coordinate 50,091,969, forward strand.
CGGTTGAGAGTTACTAATAATGGTATCTGTAATGTGGTTCTCCAACCTAATTTTTACACGGTAACGTTATCTCTGGTATCCACTCATCATATGGAGTCGACCTGGTTGCGGTTGGGAGTTACTAATAATGGTATCTGTAATCTGGTTCTCCAACATTAGGTTGGAGAACCAGATTACAGATACCATTATATATATATATATATATATATATATATATATATATATATATATATATATACGTATATATATAAATATATATAATTATATATATATATTTATATATATATATATATATATATATATATATATATATATATATATATATATATATATATATATATATATATATATATATTGTTGCGGATTTGAGAATCCTGTAATTGTTGTAAATATCACCCTCTGTAAATAGTGTCATGATTCTTGTAAATTCGTCCGTTTTGTGTGTAAAGGTCAAAGGTCGTCCCCTTAGTTAATCCATCGCATGTACGTAGAAAATCATATACCCTTCTAAATAGTTATTTCCTTATTATGTGTATTAGCTTAAGGCTCTGTTTCCCATTAATTGACACTGCATTGCACCGAATCAGATAAGATAGAATCCCCTTTCAATTGCCACCCATAAAACGCAATTGCCGGCAGCGTTCGCTGCCCTTTGGGTGGGGTTATTGGCATCACCATCACCCCAAGACTCCATTGAACACGAGGTCATCTCGGAGCAGAAGGTGGGAGGAGTCAGCCAAGCGCCAGGAACAAGGCGTGGCTTTGCCAACGCCTCCTCAAGGGGCGGGATTGGTGAGCCCTCGCGACCAATCAACGCCGAGGCGAGCTCACCGATGGGCGTTTCCAACAAGTGGGCGGCTTGATCGCCACGCGCCTCATAAAAGGGGGTGGGGAAGGATTGCGGAGAGAGATGCGGCAGATGAGTCAGATGAGCGAGGGACCTGAGATAAGCGAGAGACCTCCGATGAGCTTTGAGTCCACTGCAGCTTTGAATCCACCGCAGCTTTGAATCCACCACAGCTTTGACCACCGCAGCTTTGAGCTTTGACGGCAGTTTCGACCGCGGCCGCGAAGCAACGCCGCCGTGCGAACACGATTGAGGAGGGTCGGCAGCTGCTCACCTCGAGCCGCGCCGTCACACCAACCGGACCCGCATCCTTCCCGCCCTGTGATCCCACGTTCTCATCCGTCCAGCCATCCACCTCCTGCCATTCAGTTCTACTTCATTCCCCGTGTAAGTCTGACTGTCGTCTGTCCTTTGTGTTGTCCCTGGGAATAAGTAAGCCTGAATAGATAAGCTAGTATTGCACTGTGTCTTCTCCTGCTTCTGTCATTATTTTCGTATTTTTCCTTCTTCCTTGGTTTCTTTGGTCTTGTAAATATTAGTAATAAATCCTGTTATTTCCTACCTTCGTCTTCTTCTTCATGCTCGTCCGGTCGTCTTAGTGATTTCTCGATTGAGTACCTGTGGCGCGATTTTGTCCAACGTTTTGGAATCGGGTTAGTGAATGCTAATGACTCGAACTTCGGGTTGCTAAAAACCGCTCGGCAACTAGACCATCTAAAACCGTGGTTCGAGCGGGAGTCCCTCCCCTGCTTCGCGGTCAGGAGTGGCACTCAGGTCCTTGGGACTTTTCGTTGACCAAATACCTTGGCTGCTCCCGACCGGAAGGAGCGTTGGGACCCCCAGGACTCACGTCGGTCAGTCGCGGACAAGGGGATTAATCCCCCCTTGGTAAGGGGAAAAGGGGCCGACGTTGAGATCCGTAACAATATATATTGTTGCGGTTTTGTGTTTTACCAATAAAGGTTAATTTCCCATCATAGTTTAGTTACACTACAACACATAGCATCGCGATAGTTCAGTTATTTCATAGTAAATGTAAGCGTCGACCTTTCCTGTGTGTAATTTGCATTGAGTAGAATAATGAGAGTTATGTCTCCTTACAATGCTTATGCTGCCTCGATGCTTTGAGTTTTGGCGCAAAATACCACGAGGCCAGCCGGAACAAGTTGATCCAGGCCGAAGGAAGGCGGGACAGAAGGAGTGGGAGTGACCGGTAAGCACGAGCCGCCAATCAGGGCTCGAGGGGAGTGGCTTACCACTGCGGTAAAAGGCGTGGTTTGGAACATTCGATGCGCGCTCGGGCGCGGCCAATATAACCCTGTGCCCGAAGCCCCCACCTCAGTTATGGGAAGGGAGGCAGACGAGTTATGAGGCGAGAGGAGACGCGCTGTGATCAGTTATGAGAAGGGACGCGCTGTATTCGGTCCTCCGTTGAGTTGAGTTATGAGAGACGCGCTGTGGCAAGTTGTGAGCCGGGGTCCTCTGTTGAATTAAGTTATGGGAAAGGAGGCAGACGAGTTATGAGGCAAGCCCATGCGTCGGTTCAAAGCGCTGAGTTACAAGTTGAGTTCTCGGTTGAGCTTGAGTCAGATCCTCCGTTGAGTTACGAGAGTGAAAGCGCGCAGTTGTATTAATCGCGCTATGAAAGACAGCCGTGCCGGGCTACAGAGACGCGCGTATATATTTCCCGCCTGCCTGCCTTCGTCAAGACATGCGCTGCGAGGATTCCTCCCGCCTGCCTGACTGCCTTCGCCGGGACGTGCGGTGACCGCCAGAGGGCCACGCCGGGTGAGCTATTCCTGAACGACCAAAGCCGGTGCGTCCAGCGCATGAACTTTTCTTCCTTCATCCCCCTGTGAGTGTGAATGGGCCGATTGTCTGGGTAATAAGTTAAGACTGACTAAGATCTGCCCTGTGTCTCTCTTTTCTACCAAACCATTGTACATAATAGTGTAAATAAATCGTGTTATTTCTTTGATTCGACCGTCTCGTGTTTTCCATCATTGACTAAGCATGGTATGAATTATATCGCTCTAATCGGGTTCCAATACCAAGGTAATAGCACGGACCACGTGGTATGCAATCCGCTCGGGTGTACTCAAATTACGCGTGGTTTGTGCGAGACTTGATCCCTGCTTCCGCGGCGGCGTGGGTACTTAGGTACGTGCGAACATTGTCCCGAAACCCTGTCCCGCGTCTGACCGGAAGTGGCGACTCAAGTCTCGCAGTTGCGACGACCCAAGGAGAACAAGGGGCTCAATCTCCCCCTTGGTGAGGGGACGGGGGTCGCACAAAACCGTAACAATATATTGTTGCGAATATGGAATTTGGCCTCCATATCCGCTTGTAAATATTCCCCTATTTCCCCAATACTCCCCAACTATCCCCAATCCCCCATTCCCTAGTCCCATTGTCTGTAAACAACAATCAGTAGAGCCGACCTTCCCCTTTTTCCCCCATTAAATGTCGTGCCCAGGTCCACCGCATCACACGTAGACAACTTTCGGACATCTTGCTAGTTATTCTTAGTCTATGTCAGTTAAGGACTCGTTTCCATTAATTATGACTCTTCGTTGCACCAGAATGTGATTATATGGCACCAGTAGTGAGTTTAGGACCTTTCCCATACCTCCTTCCATCTTCTTCCCCAAACAACAACAACAACAACAACTACAACTACAACTACAACAACAATTACAACAACAACGACGCTGCGCGGGGGGAGTGTGCGTCCTCCCACCAGCTCGGTTAGCCGCCATGACCATGCGCTCCACGGGGTTACCACGAGGGGGCTGGCTGTCAGCTCCTCGTCAAGGGCGGAGCCTGGTAAACCCCCCGCACGCACCCAATGAGAAGCAACGTGCCGATTCCACGAGGCGGAGCTAACGAGCCGAGGGCGTGTCACTCCCCGCCGGATATACGAAGCGACTCACCGGATGTGAGGTCAGATGCGCCCCCAGCCTGGAGAGAGAAGTTGCCACGTACGAGCGCTGAATACCTCCCCGCATCTCTGGACCGGACCGAGTCGATTCAGACCTTTGAGCCCAGGTGCACCTGGAGCCATCGATCCTGCCTTTCCTAGCCATCAATCCCCGTGTGAGTCAGCCTTTTGTCCCGTTTATCTGTCGTCTGTTGGGGTTAATATAAGATTGTGTCTAAGTGCTTGTCTTTCTATGCTGTACCTCTCGTCCCTGTAATCTGACCTTCCGAACGAATATAATCTCCTCCGGAGGTCTTGAGAACCGTATCCATGGTGTCGTGTCATTTTAATCCCAGCCGTGTGTCTTTTCCTTCATTGATCTAGCGTAGCGCGATTAGTCAACGTTCGGGTATAATCGGGTAACTTGTGCAGACGTGGTCATACCAAAACCGCTCGGTAAACTAACATCCACCACCGCGTCTGTAACAATTGGTGTCGAGGAGTGGAATTCGAACCCGGGACTAAATTTATTAGGCCCAAATTTGTAACAATTAGAATCGATTCGGAGCGCGTTTCCCGCGCGAAATTATAACGGCGAAATTTGATTTTGTTATACGAAAATAAAAACCCGAATTTTGAAAGTCGCGCTATGGCGGATCAAGACAGCTGGGGTCCGGTAGGGGAGAGTGAGGCAGGGTCGGTCCAGGACCAAATTGAGGGACGGGAGGAGAGCGAAGCAGTGAGGGCGGCAGGGTCGCAAAATAGCGTTGTCATGCACGAGGTGGCCACGGCGTCCACGCCCGCGACCGTAGTGGCGCCACCGGTGGATTTGAACTTGTTTTTAATACAAATGAAGGCCTTTATGGCCCAGAATAGTGAGCAAATGAGGGCTGATAGTAAGCGATTGGGTGAGCGATTGGAGGGCCAAATAGGGGTAATGAGGGACGAAGCGAGGGCTCAGAGTGAGCAATTGGGGGTAATGGGAAACCAAATGGGGGTAATGAGGGACGAAGCGAGGAGTACCGGTGAGAAGTTAGACAATAATTTTGAGGGGTTAGACAACGGGATAAAAGAGGTGAGAAATGGGTTAATGGGGGTAGAAAACAGAATGGCCGCTCAAGAGAATCAGATAGAGGGAGTGAAACATGGGTTAACGGGGGTAGAAAACAGAATGGCCGCTCAAGAGAATCAAATGGAAGGGATGCAAAAAGGGTTAGAGGGGTTAGAAAACACCATGGAAGGCAAATTGAGGGACATGAGGGACCAAGCGGAAAGGGAAGTTAACCAAATGGGGCAGCAGATAGAGGGGGTCAGAATGGGGGTAGAAACCAAACTGGATGCTCACAGGGAGGAAATGGAGCAGATGAGGGTGGCATCTGGGCAGGAGATGCAAGTGATGGGAGAGGAGATCAGGAGAGGAGTGAGTGAGGAGGTCGGAGGAGTGCGCGAGGAGGTGAGGCACTGTAAGGAGCACATGGAGAAGGAGGTGAGAAAGGGGACTGTAAAGTTACAAGGGGGCATAGAGGACCTGACGCAGGAGGTGGAACAGCTGACGGAGGGACAAAAAGGACTAACGGAGCAGGTTCAAAGGAACACTGCGGTATTAGGAGGTTTAAAAGCGGCACAAAATGACCTAAAAAATGACTTGGTAGCGACGAAGAGGGAATGTCAGATGGTACGTGAGGGACTGACAACGAGGTTGGACGAGGTGATAGAGGTAATGGAGACGAAGGACCGGCAGGTGAGGACGCACATGGAAACGGTCAAGGTAGCCTTGGAGGACGAGCTTGAGGAAACGTACCGGGGAATAAAAGAGGTGAAGCACAAATTAGAAGAAGTGGAAGAAGGGATGAGCGAAATTAAGAAGCGACGGAGAGGGGATAAGAAAGAGATAAAAGAGGAGATAAAAGAATTGGTCCAAAGTCTGTGTTTGGATCGTGATGATGTGCTCAGTAACCGGATGAGGGATTCGCAGGTGATGGAGGAGAAGCGAAGAGGAAGAGGACCCGGTGTAAGTGGTGACCAATATGGTCGTGCGTATGATGCGCCAGGGGATTTAATAAGCTTGGGGGTCGAGATAGACCCGGGTGTTCGTGAGAGGCCGTGGGTGAAGTGTGCGACTGGTCTGGTGTGCGAAAAAGGAGGTGTGCAAGAAAGTCCGACTCTGGGGTGTGTGAGGAAAAAGTGCGTGCCAAGGAGTGAGGGTGCTGGCGAGAGTGAGTCGGTCGTAGCGCGTGTGCGAGGGAGCACATGGAAGCGCGGTGTGGTGAGTGTTACAGAGGGTGTAACGGGAGAGTGTGCGCGAGAAAGGTGTGTGACGGACAGGTGCATGAGGAAAGAGTGCGCTGTCAGAAGTAAGGAAGAGTGTCCACCTGTGGTGAGTGTTACAGAGGGTGTGACGGGAGAGTGTGCGCGAGAAAGGTGTGTGACAGACAGGTGCATGAGGAAAGAGTACGCTGTCAAGAATGGAGGTGAGAGTATTGAGAGTGACAAGGAGAGTGAGTTGGTAGCGACAGGTGAGCGAGGATGTACACCTGGGATGGAAGGATGCACACCTGGAATGGTAGAGCGTGAGTGGGAATGCACGCTGGAGTTGGTGGTGAGACACGTGGTTGGGTGTGCGAATGAGGGCACACCTGTGATTGTCACAGAGGAGGTGACCGAGGAGGGGGCGCGAAGCGGTGTATTGGTGAGGTGTGCGAGCAACGAATGTGTGCCAAAGTGTTCGGTGGTCAGGTGTGTGACCAAGGCTGTGAGTGGAATGGGTGTACCTGGGTGTGTAAGGAAAGGTACGAGGAGCATGGGCACGGCTGGATGTGTGAGCAAGGAACGGGCTGCGGGGTGTAAGCGTCCAGGTGAAGCATCGACGTTAGACGGGGTAGAGTTTAGAACGACTTATAGCCGAATCGGGCCCTCGGTGCGTGCTGGGCCTCGCTTTGAACGGCCGCGTCCGTGCTCCACTAGGCGGAGCGGGCAGCCCGATAGGAAGGGTCGTTATGGCGACCACGTTTTGTTGAGACGTGCCGGCAGGTCGAGATCGGGACATTGGATGGCTCCACGCCGAGGTGATGCGTGGGATCTCGGCCCGGGTAAGCCCCCGTCCCTGCACCGAGTGCCGGACGCATTCAGCCGCTGGCACAAAACAACCAGCATCCATTGCTTGGCTTTTACGAAGCCGGGCTTTGGACAGGGATTGGCGCACCGAGAGGTATTAGTGAGTCGACTGGGTGATGAGGTTAGTGTTTTGGACCCCAAATTAGAGAAAAACAAAATTTGATGATTGGCAAAGGATTGGCAGTAGTGATTGGCAGATGATGGGCAGTGATTGGCAAATTTTTAATTTGTTGAAATTTGATGTGCAAAATTGGTAGTGAGCAATGGGCCCGGTGGGTAAGGCTGGCATCCCTGCCACCCTGCCCATGGTGGGGGCAAAAGGAGCAATAGCTTATGGGGTGTATGGCAGTGAAAACTAGCCCGGGTGGGTTAGGTTATATTGATAGGGCCCTAGAAGATGACATTAGGTAACGTTAAGATTAGTTAGTGACTGATACCTGTAGTGGGGACGCAGGTAGATTAGTGTGGATGATAATGACGTGGGAGCGCAATAGTTTAAAGGGACGACTGGGAAGCGCAAGTTTCAGAGGGGAGTAGTTAGATGAGATGATGCTGTGTGAGAATTGAACAGGTGTGATTGCACAGGTGTGCAACTGGACAGGTGTGTGGAGCAGTGTATGAGTAGTGAGTGTTGTGGATCAGCGCGAATGCGCTTGGGGAGAGAAGGGTGCAGGTGGCACCAGGTGGGAGAGCACAGGTGTGCAAGTACAGGTGTGTGGAGAGAGTTGGAGTGAGTGGTACGGAGTGGTGTGCGTGGTGCGAAGGTGTGGATGGGGGAAGAGTGGACCCTTTTCACGAGTACCCGGGGCGGGTAGTGTAAGTGTTAGGTAGAGGGTACAGGTAAATTGTGGTTGGATATTGGCATCTGTGGTGCGGGTGACAGAATGGTATTGTGAATGGGTGCATTAGTGTTGTGGAAATGGCTGGGCGTGTAGCCCGTTAGTGTGTGTAGTTGGTTGGGCACTCCACCACTGTGAGGATGTCGGCCAGGTGAGGCCGCAGGTGGGCTCTGGGAGCCGGTAGAGTTGTGAATGGGGCCCGAGGATCCGGAGGACGGACCCGGGTAGCCCAGTGCCAGAGAGGGCACCGAGTGGGGAGAGTGCCAGAGGGCCTTCCCCAGGTAGTTAGGTTAGGGTGAGGAGCAGGTAAGCTCGGAGGCAACTGCAGTGGTGGAGGTGTGCAGGTGGGTAGACCCGCTGGGAGAGGTACACGCCACAGCCCAGAAATTGTGCGAGGGCACCGGGAGATGAATCGGGGGAGTGAGACCCCAAATTGAAAAGCACCACAGTTTGGCCAATGGGAATTGGTTTTTAGAACCCATAGTGTAAGAGGGCCAATGGTTTGGCCGGAGAAAGACCCCGGGTAGTGTAAAGTTGTTAAAGTCATTTAGGAAATAGTTAGGATTGATGAACCTGTCGCACCATACGCAGCCACTTACCTGTGGTGATGATGATGACTCCACACCTGTGTTTTCTTTGTTTTGTTGCAGGAAATGAAATTGCTGTGTGGATTGTGAGACGCATCACGACGTGGATGAGACATTGGGGTGATTCCATCTCTCCCTCCTTAGGAGGGACTGATGATGAATTGGTGATGGCAAATTATGATGTTGAGTTGGAGATGGCAAATTTTGATGAAAGTTGAAAATGGCAAATTTGATTGGTTAGGAGGGAGAGAAGACGAATTTGGTTTATGGGAGGAACGGGGAAGACAGTAGGGATGTTTGTTGATTTGTAAAGTAGATGTTTATGGGTAGTGTTGTGTTGTGTGGATACAGTAAGGGGTAAGGGAGGGGCCATGTAGGTTACCTGGTGGGGGGGGGAGCGTACGGTAGGAACGTACCTGTCTCACCTGGTTCCCATGTGCCCCCAGTGTGCATTACCTTGCATTGCGTGCACTTTTGCGCCCTTACCACCTTACTCACTTGTCTGCTTCTTTTGTCTCCCACCTCCGAGGATCTGGCTTTGGGGTAGAGAGAGAGGAGAGAGCGGTGCTGGCTACGCAGTTGTGGGCCTGCACTTTCGCTGCTTGCTGCTTGGATCGATACACCATATGGACCGCAATGTTTGTGGCCACCCACAATGGACCGCAGCTCTTTTGCGGCCAAGCACCACCCGTGGATGGACCTATGGGTCAACGTGGCACCTATGCCATACAGGTGAACCACTTATAGTTGGCCCCCTGATGGCCACAATAAAGAAATGGACGCGGTTGGCGCCTTTCTTTATTTTGTTTAAAAGAAGTAAGAAGGCCAAGTGCACCACATGAAGGCAAGACCAGCGGCAGAACATCGGCCGGCTGCGACACCACCGGTGATTTGTAAACACTTTATTGGTGCACCGGATGGTGCTCACTGTGTGATGGGGTGGTGCTTGATGCTTGGAAGGGGTGCTCTGCACATTATTAAAGGCCGTAGGCCACAGAGCACTCGTGGGTTGGTGTATCGATGCTAGCATGCGTGCTCTCTCTATGCATAACATCTGCATGTGTTCCTCCAAAAACAGGTCCTGGATCGTAGTGTAAATATCAGCGTAGTCTTGTGTAAATAATGCTCCCTACCGGCTGTATGTTTAGTTTGAGGATTCTTTCCGGATTCGGTTATCCTGTGGGTGTGTTTCTGTGAGGAGAAGGGTGCAACGTCGCAGGGGGACATATTTACTCATTTGTGAATATCTGTAAAACTGTCGCACTCAGGGTAGAGTTAATAGTAGAGGGAACTACATTGCGTGCCACACTAAAGTAGGTAAAAATTTATCGGGTCGGGACGCCCCGAGGGTAGAGAAGGGTGCAATGTTGCGAATATGGAATTTGGCCTCCATATCCGCTTGTAAATATTCCCCTATTTCCCCAATACTCCCCAACTATCCCCAATCCCCCATTCCCTAGTCCCATTGTCTGTAAACAACAATCAGTAGAGCCGACCTTCCCCTTTTTTCCCCCATTAAATGTCGTGCCCAGGTCCACCGCATCACACGTAGACAACTTTCGGACATCTTGCTAGTTATTCTTAGTCTATGTCAGTTAAGGACTCGTTTCCATTAATTATGACTCTTCGTTGCACCAGAATGTGATTATATGGCACCAGTAGTGAGTTTAGGACCTTTCCCATATAGTGGGGGGGCCAATGTTTTCCCGTTGAATTCAAATGTTAATTTGTGGACACTGGTTGGGTTGTCTTTAGGGATGATAGAAGTTGTAGAAAAAATATGTCTCCATTTTTTTCAAGTTCTTTATAGCGGCCATTTTGGATTATCAAAATGGCGTTTGTTGAAAACCGAAATTGTCATTATCTTGGCTTCTAAATGACCTAGAGTGTTAATTTTGGTGTCCAAATGTACATATTTGCGGATACTTAATCCAATAAACACACATTTATACACCTACATATGATCAAAAGGGTTCTTATGGCAGCCATCTTGGATTTTCACGCACTTATGCCAACACATATATATTTTTTTTTCCATCATTTTCACTTCTAAATCACATAAAGGCTGGACTTTAGTGTTCAAATGTACACTTATAATGTCTTTGTGCAATATTTTTAGTTGGCAGTGTTCATTGTTACATTGAAGGATCTCCATCCTCCTCATCATCAGTGTTATCGATTCCCATGGGGCGCTCCTGACCCGTGTTACCACACACCTCTTCATCTGCCCACACATACACATCTCAGAACAGTTGAGATGCTGAGACCTGCATGAGCAGTGAGACATGCATTGGGTCTTCTTGCAGTTACATTTGATTAGATGTGTGATGGCAGCTGGGGCTGGAGGGTCCTTGGTTGTGATGGGCACCAGCTGATCTCCTTCTGCTCTCCATCCATGTTCTGTTGGTTGTGGAAGCTGGGGGTCCGGTACATCAGCCTGATGCCACACCATGGCCTGGAAATGTGCACGAGCAATGGCTTCATGTAAAGCTCCCCGTGTTGGTGGCAGCTTCTGTGCCTCTAGCTGTTTCTTGGTAAACAGTCTCCACCTCAGCTTGCCCACATCCACAACTGTAGTACGAGGCTCATACAGCTGGCATACAAATGCCTCAATGTCACTTTCTGTGTCAGCTCTCAGCTCCTCAGAGGCCCCAAGGTCATGAAACGCAGATACCACCTCAACAGAGCACCTATTGAGGGCTTGCCAACATGTGAGCTTTCCCTTGCCGGCAAACCGACCAGTCTGGTCTGCTCCCGTGAATGCATGGAATCCTGGTAGGGCTGCAGCCTTCCTGACACCAAGTTCATGTACTATTGGTTCCAGTGAGATTTGCCTCTTCTTGTTCCCCACACCCGTGATTAAGTATGTGTCTTTGCATAGTTCATGGTACCGGTGGAGTGCTAGGATGAATACATCAGTATCAGGTGACTGAATGTACAGCTGTGTTGCACCTCTTCGGACGGCATCTAGACTGTGAAGAAAGATCCTCGTATCAGACTCCTCCTGGGAGCTACGGAGATGCTGTACATCCATGCAGTTGGAGAAGACATCCTGCCTTGAAGTGACGATGAAGACCTTGGTAGTCCCCTCAAAGTGACACAGAGCTTTCTTTGCCAGATAGACAGTTAGCTCATCTTTGGTGTTGGTGTGCGACAGGAACTGTTTTGCTGTCAGTTTCCCAATCGGGGTGCTGTCTTGAACGTGGTAAGCAGTGGGCGGCTTGCCACCTTGGCGCCTCTCCCGTGTGGCCTCTTTCAGTGAATTTGGCAGATCATATCGGTCAAACACGAGGTGGACTTCATCATACCCGTTGGTCTTGCAGTCCAGTGTTGCATTGAAATGGCCAGCCCACTGGGCACATGTTTTGACCCATTGTGGCTTACCCATTGCTTGCACTAATGCCATGCCGTCTATGACAGTCACCTTCTTGGGAGGGGGTGGAGTATGTTCAGGATTGTCGTCGTCTGGCTGCTGACCAGTGCCAGTTGACTTCTTGGGTAGATCTTCTAGGATGCCCATGAGCTTGCTTTTGTCTGTGCATGGTAGTAGTGTCCCAGCCATTGCAAAGAGGGTTCGTGGAAGCGCGGTGAATTCATATTGACCTATGGCATCCTTCAAGTTGATCTCTGGTCGTGTACGTTCTTGTACGTCCTCAGCTTCAGCTGTTCGCATGATTGTGCGTGAAAGTAGCCACACTGTGTCCGTCGCAGAGTACGGCTTGGTGACATCTGGGTTTGACCGTGTCTTGAAGCTATACGTGGTACCTGTGGCAGATTGTTTGTTTGGTGCTTGGCAAGGAACAAAGTCTGGAGCAGTCAGAACCTTGAGTGAGCGGTGTCTGGCCTTTCGGTCATGTAGTGTCAGTGTTCTATGTTCATCTGTGGAGGGTGCATGTTCCCGTCGTTGGTAGAGTGCCCAGGCTGTAGCATGGAGTGTCCGCTTCCCATCAGGTGTGTCTTCATTGAAGTCACTGTTGTCCACTGCAAAGAAGACAAACGTCCCTATGCGCATGGTTCTTGGAAAGTATACACCCTGTTCTGTCGTAGACTCTATGACTGAGTTGGCCAGCTGTGTCTCCAACCGCAAGATCCGACTATAATCAACAGACAGACCGAACCCATGCAGGAAATCCAGAAGCTTCTTGTTTCTGGTGGACTGATGGACTACAATGGCAACGGCAAGCTGCTGTGGCCATTCTAAGCGATGGCGGAATGGTGCATCTGGCTCTTTGGGCTTGTACGTGACTTGGCGTTTTGACTTGTAGCCGTACATGATGTTCTGACTGATGGTTATAACATCTCGATGAATAGTGGCTGAGCGCATAGTCTCTGGCTCAATGCTCGTGGCTGGTCCTTCCAGTAGCCAGCGGAGGAAAGCATAGAGTACTTTGGGTACATGCTTTTCAGCATCATCAGTGTTCATTTCTCCTTCAAATTGCCATGGGTGCTTGTTCTGACAAGCAATGGCACTGCGGAGAACAGAGGCACTCTCAAACAGTTGTTCGATGTTTTTTTCATTTGTCTTCGTCATTGCATCTTCGACAGCTGCATCACGCACGGCAGTGGAGAATACACAGTCTGACTCGTTTCGACGTTTTGGTTTCATGAAGTGAACGTCATCAATGTGAGAGTTGATTTTCTCCTTCATGCCTTGGGTAGTAGGTGATGGGACATTGTGCACACCATTATTGTCAAGAATCCTGGAGTAAACCGACTTCAGGTCAGACATGTTGAGAATTTCACCAGCTTGGAGTAGAGAGCGAACAAGGCTGACAAACTCAATGTCTGCGGCTATTTTGATAACATTAGTTTCTTGCAGTATGTGTTCTTTGTCATCACTTGATGTCCCACTCTTGGGAGCACGTTGGACATTCTGCACCCAGCATGGGAGATGATACTTGACGTCGATCGCATGAGCATCATGTGCACTGATGGCAGCACTCAGCTGAACTTTCCACTTGTGGTTGCTGCCTTCTTCAACAGCTTTCTTCAGCTGTTTACCTGCGTTGAACGTGCATACAACATGTACACTTTCCTTAGTGACCTCTTGACAGAAGAAACAAAGGTCTCTGTTGAATGGAGTTGATGATGAACGTGTGAAGCGAAGAGTCTCGTCTTGCGTAGAACCTGAGGTACTTGCAGCGGCAGGTGCAGAAGAAGGACGTCCACACCTCTTATGAAGATGCTGGGTGTCGCCATGTTCGCAGGCTTTCTGGTGGCGAACTCTAGCACGCTCCAGGTGAGCAGTGTTGCATGTAGATCCATAACATGCCCGGTGCCACTTTGCTTTATTGTTCCTCAAGTCAGTGGCAGTGAAACAGCTTAATCGTTCGCTGATCTGTTTGAAGTCGGCATCACCATATCGTGCCCTCTCCTGGATGAACTGGAGAAACTTTGCATATGAGCCCAGTGCTGGCTCAGTCACTAGTGCACCTTGGGGATCCTGGCACTGAATGCAAAGTGTGAAATCAGTTTCTTTCTTGGTTTTCTTGCTTTTTGGCTCCATCATAGCTCAGGGTCACGAATCTGGAACATACAAATAACAAATAACAATTAAGATAGATGTGCATTAAGTTAGATTTTGGACACTGGTTCGGCTGTGCCATAAAAACCTATTTTTATCCCTTGTAGGTTATTAAAGAAGGTTTCATTCAATTCTCTATCCCCAAAAATGTACAACTGGACACCAGAATCGAAACTCTAGGTCATTTAGAAGCCAAGATAATGGAATTTTACGTTTTCGACATCCGCCATTTTGAAAATCCAAAATGGCCGCCATAAAGAACTTGAAACAATTGGAGACATATTTTTTCTAGAACTTATATCATCCCTAAAGACAGCCCAACCAGTGTCCAAAAATTAACAAGCAATTTCACCGGGCATTTCAATCTGCTACATTGGCCCCCCCACTAATACCTCCTTCCATCTTCTTCCCCAAACAACAACAACAACAACAACTACAACTACAACTACAACAACAATTACAACAACAACGACGCTGCGCGGGGGGAGTGTGCGTCCTCCCACCAGCTCGGTTAGCCGCCATGACCATGCGCTCCACGGGGTTACCACGAAGGGGCTGGCTGTCAGCTCCTCGTCAAGGGCGGAGCCTGGTAAACCCCCCGCACGCACCCAATGAGAAGCAACGTGCCGATTCCACGAGGCGGAGCTAACGAGCCGAGGGCGTGTCACTCCCCGCCGGATATACGAAGCGACTCACCGGATGTGAGGTCAGATGCGCCCCCAGCCTGGAGAGAGAAGTTGCCACGTACGAGCGCTGAATACCTCCCCGCATCTCTGGACCGGACCGAGTCGATTCAGACCTTTGAGCCCAGGTGCACCTGGAGCCATCGATCCTGCCTTTCCTAGCCATCAATCCCCGTGTGAGTCAGCCTTTTGTCCCGTTTATCTGTCGTCTGTTGGGGTTAATATAAGATTGTGTCTAAGTGCTTGTCTTTCTATGCTGTACCTCTCGTCCCTGTAATCTGACCTTCCGAACGAATATAATCTCCTCCGGAGGTCTTGAGAACCGTATCCATGGTGTCGTGTCATTTTAATCCCAGCCGTGTGTCTTTTCCTTCATTGATCTAGCGTAGCGCGATTAGTCAACGTTCGGGTATAATCGGGTAACTTGTGCAGACGTGGTCATACCAAAACCGCTCGGTAAACTAACATCCACCACCGCGTCTGTAACAATATATATATACATTTTTTTTTTTTTTTTTTTTTTTTTTTTTTTTTTGTATACAATATCGAGGCTCGTGAAAGAGCGAACATTAATCACACAGAAAGACAAACCGACACATAAAACATATAACATAGGGAGCGGTAGACAAGATGGGGAGAGAGGGGGAAGGACACAAACACAACATTTGAGAGCAGGGACCGAGAGACATGGAGACATCGAGAGATCTGAGAGAGGGCGAGGGCTTTGGGGGGGGGGGGGGCGTGGGAAGGGGGCAGTGGGAGAGGTATAAAACATATGGACACTGCCAGGACTTCCAGGAAAGAAGTTGGAATTTCAAACAAGGTGGATCTGGGGTGAATTAGCGGGGGTAGAAAAGATCAAGGTTTTGGATGGGGGAAGATAAGAGATGGTGGTGAACAGCTGTTTTAAAGACCTGGAGGGAGGAGTGGGATTGAAGGGAGTGAGGGAGTTTGTTCCAGAGGCGGGAGAAAAGAGGAATGAAAGAGTGAAGGTGAGCGGAGAGCCGAGATTTCGGCAGTTTAACCATCAGAGGGTTGCTGGCAGATCTTGTGCGACCTGTAGGAATATTTGGGGGACAGAGCACAGAGAGAGCTGGGGGTGCAAGGCCGGAGAGGAGTCGGTAGAAGACAGAAAGACCACCTACCTGCCTGCGGTGAGTGAGTGAAAGGCCCTCAGAGATAGCTTCATCGCGGGAGATTCCAATAATTCTGAAAGCTTTGGTTTCAACAGCGTGAAGCCGAGCTAGGTGTGCGGCAGGAGCACCGGCCCATAGGGGAGAACTGTATTCCATTGAGCTGCGGATGAAAGCCTTGTATGTGGTGAGGAGCTCAGGTGTGCCGAGGAAGGACTTCGCACGACGGAGGATGCCCAGTCGGCGACTGGCTTTGGAGGCCAGCTTGGAAATGTGGTTTTCCCAAGAAAGATCATGGCAGATAGTGAGACCCAAAATCTTGAGCGACAGAACTTCTTGGAGAGGATTGTTGAGAAAGTAGATGGGAGGGTTGTCCAGTCGATCTTTTCGGAGAGACATAGTAAGAGTGTGAGATTTGTCAGGATTGAAAGACATGTTCCACTTGTTTGACCAGTCTGTGATTTTGTCCAGGTCTTCAGAGAGTGAGGAGGCAGCAGACTGCCGATCTGAGGGAAGAGGAATGGAGCGGCAGAGAGTGGAGTCATCAGCAAAGAGATAGAGAGGATTTTCGAGAGAGTCAGAGAGATCATTGATGAAGACCAGAATGTTTTCTGGAGATGAAGACCAGAAGACCAGAAGACCAGAACCAGAAGATGATGGAGAGGATTGATGAAGACCAGAAGACCAGAACCCTAACCCTAACCCTAACCCTAACCCTAACCCTAACCCTTGCCGTATATATGTGTATATATACACATATATACTGTATACATATATATATATATATATATACTGTATATATTGTTGCGAATATGGAATTTGGCCTCCATATCCGCTTGTAAATATTCCCCTATTTTCCCCAATACTCCCCAACTATCCCCAATCCCCCATTCCCTAGTCCCATTGTCTGTAAACAACAATCAGTAGAGCCGACCTTCCCCTTTTTCCCCCATTAAATGTCGTGCCCAGGTCCACCGCACCACACGTAGACAACTTTCGGACATCTTGCTAGTTATTCTTAGTCTATGTCAGTTAAGGACTCGTTTCCATTAATTATGACTCTTCGTTGCACCAGAATGTGATTATATGGCACCAGTAGTGAGTTTAGGACCTTTCCCATACCTCCTCCCATCTTCTTCCCCAAACAACAACAACAACAACAGAGGGGCACGGCGCTGCGCGGGGGGGGGGGGGGGGGGGGGAGTGTGCGTCCTGACACCGGCTCGGTTAGCCGCCATTGACAATGCGCTCCAGACCATGCGCTCCACGGGGTTACCACAAAGGGGCTGGCTGTCAGCTCCTCGTCAAGGGCGGAGCCTGGTAAACCCCCCGCACGCACCCAATGAGAAGCAACGTGCCGATTCCACGAGGCGGAGCTAACGAGCCGAGGGCGTGTCACTCCCCGCCGGATATACGCGGCCACGTAGCGGACGTGACGTGAGATGCGCCCCCAGCTTGAGACGACAAGACGCCACCTCGAGCGCTGTGAAACCTCCTGCATCTACTGGACCGTACAGTACCCTGTCCTTGAGCCAAGAGTGCACCTTGAGCCATCGATTCTGCCTTTCCTGGCCATCAATCCCCGTGTGAGTCAGCCTTTTGTCCCGTTTATCTGTCGTCTGTTGGGGTTAATATAAGATTGTGTCTAAGTGCTTGTCTTTCTATGCTGTACCTCTCGTCCCTGTAATCTGACCTTCCGCCTTAATATAACCTCCTCCGGAGGTCTTGAGAACTGAACCCTGGGTGTCGTGTCATTTGAAACCCAGCCGTGTGTCCTTTTCCTTTATTGCCTTTATTGACCTAGCGTAGCGCGATTAGTCAACCTTCGGGTATAATCGGGTAACTTGTGCAGACGTGGTCATACCAAAACCGCTCGGTAAATAACATCTAAGCCACGTCTGTAACAATTGGTGTCGAGGAGTGGAATTCGAACCCGGGACTAAATTTATTAGGCCCAAATTTGTAACAGTTAGAATCGATTCGGAGCGCGTTTCCCGCGCGAAATTATAACGGCCGAAATTTGAATTTGTTTTACGAAAATAAAATAAAAACCGAATTTTGAAAGTCGCGCTATGGCGGATCAAGACAGCTGGGGTCCGGTAGAGGAGAGAGAGGTAGGGTCGATCCAGGACCAAAATGAGGGACAGGAGGAGAGCGAAGCAGTGAGGGCGGCAGGTTCGCAAAATAGCGCCGTCACGCACGAAGAAGCGGGCGCGCAAAATGGCGCCTCGCTGATCACCGCGCCAGCGACCGTGGCAGCGCCCCTGGTGGATTTGAACTTGTTTTTTATGCAAATGAAGGCCCTTATGGACAAGAATAATGAAGAAATGGAAAGCAGAATAATGATGGGAATGAGGGCTGATAGTGAGCGGATGGGGAACCGGATGGATGCTCAGGGTGAGCGATTGGAGGACCAAATGGGGGTAATGGGGAACCGGATGGATGCTCAGGGTGAGCGATTGGAGGACCAAATGGGGGTAATGGGGAACCGGATGGATGCTCAGGGTGAGCGATTGGAGGGCAAAATAGGGGTAATGAGGGACGAAGCGAGGGGTACCAGTGAGGGATTAGACAATAATTTTAAGGGATTAGACAATAATTTTAAGGGATTAGACATGAAATTTGGGAAATTAGACGATAGATTAGGGGAAATACAGGAGGGGTTAACGGGGGTAGAAAACAGAATGGCCGCTCAAGAGAATCAAATGGAAGGGATGCAAAAAGGGTTAGAGGGGTTAGAAAACACCATGGAAGGCAAATTGAGGGACATGAGGGACCAAGCGGAAAGGGAAGTTAACCAAATGGGGCAGCAGATAGAGGGGGTCAGAATGGGGGTAGAAACCAAACTGGATGCTCACAGGGAGGAAATGGAGCAGATGAGGGTGGCATCTGGGCAGGAGATGCAAGTGATGGGAGAGGAGATCAGGAGAGGAGTGAGTGAGGAGGTCGGAGGAGTGCGCGAGGAGGTGAGGCACTGTAAGGAGCGCATGGAGAAGGAGGTGAGAAAGGGGACTGTAAAATTGCAAAGTGGTATAGAGGAGTTGACGCTAGGAGTAGAACAACTGACAGTAGGACAAAAAGAACTAACGGACCAGGTAAAGAAGAACACAGCGGTAATAGGAGGGTTAAAAGCGACACAAAATGACTTAAAAAATGACTTGGTAGCGACGAAGAGGGAATGTCAGATGGTACGTGAGGGACTGACAACGAGGCTGGACGAGGTGATAGAGGTAATGGAGACGAAGGACCGGCAGGTGAGGACGCACCTGGAAACGGTCAAGGTAGCCTTAGAGGATGAGCTTGAGGAGACGTACCGGGGAATAAAAGAGGTGAAGCACAAATTAGAAGAAGTGGAAGAAGGGGTGAGCGAAATTAAGAAGCGACGGAGAAGGGACAAGAAGGAGATAAAGGAGGAAGTAAAAGAATTGGTCCAAAGTCTGTGTTTGGATCGTGATGATGTGCTCATTAACCGGATGAGGGATTCGCAGGTGATGGAGGAGAAGCGAAGAGAAAGAGGACCCGGTGTAAGTGGTGACCAATATGGTCGTGCGTATGATGCGCCAGGGGATTTAAGAAGCTTGGGGGTCGAGATGGACCCGGGTGTTCGTGAGAGGCCGTGGGTGAAGTGTGCGACCGGTCTGGTGTGCGAAAAAGGAGGTGTGCGAGAAAGTCCGACTCTGGGGTGTGTGAGGAAAAAGTGCGTGCCAAGGAGTGAGGGTGCTGGCGAGAGTGAGTCGGTCGTAGCGCGTGTGCGAGGGGGCACATGGAAGCGCGGTGTGGTAAGTGTTACAGAGGGTGTGACGGGAGAGTGTGCGCGAGAAAGGTGTGCGCGAGAAAGGTGTGTGACGGACAGGTGCATGAGGAAAGAGTGCGCTGTCAGAAGTAAGGAAGAGTGTCCACCTGTGGTGAGTGTTACAGAGGGTGTGACGGGAGAGTGTGCGCAAGAGTATGCGCGAGAAAGGTGTGTGACGGACAGGTGCATGAGGGAAGAGTGCGCTGTCAGAAGTAAGGAAGAATGCACACCTGTGGTGAGTGTTACAGAGGGTGTGACGGGAGAGTGTGCGCGAGAAAGGTGTGTGACGGACAGGTGCATGGGGAAAGAGTGCGCTGTCAAGAGTAAGGGTGAGTGCGCTGTCAGGAATGGAGGTGAAAGTAGTGAGAGTGACATGGAGCGTGAGTTAGTTGTGACAGGTGAGCGAGGATGGACACCTGGGATGGAAGGATGCACACCTGGAATGGTAGAGCGTGAGTGGGAATGCACGCTGGAGTTGGTGGTGAGGCACGTGGTTGGGTGTGCGAATGAGGGCACACCTGTGATTGTCACAGAGGAGGTGACCGAGGAGGGGGCGCGAAGCGGTGTATTGGTGAGGTGTGCGAGCAACGAATGTGTGCCAAAGTGTTCGGTGGTCAGGTGTGTGACCAAGGCTGTGAGTGGAATGGGTGTACCTGGGTGTGTAAGGAAAGGTACGAGGAGCATGGGCACGGCTGGATGTGTGAGCAAGGAACGGGCTGCGGGGTGTAAGCGTCCAGGTGAAGCATCGACGTTAGACGGGGTAGAGTTTAGAACGACTTATAGCCGAATCGGGCCCTCGGTGCGTGCTGGGCCTCGCTGTGAACGGCCGCGTCCGTGCTCCACCAGGCGGAGCGGGCAGCTGGATAGGAAGGGTCGTCATGGCGACCACTTTTTGGTGAGACGTGCCGGCAGGTCGAGATCGGGCAATTGGATGGCTCCACGCCGAGGTGGTGCGTGGGATCTCGGCCCGGGTAAGCCCCCGTCCCTGCACCGAATGCGGGACGTGTCCAGCCACTGGCACCAAACAACCCGCATTCATGGCTTGGCTTTATGAAGCCGGGCTTTGGACAGGAATTGGCGCACCGAGAGGCATTAGTGAGTAGACTGGGTGATGAGGTTAGTGTTTTGGCCCCAAAATTAGAGAAAAACAAAATTTGATGATTGGCAAGGGATTGGCAGTAGTGATTGGCAGATGATGGGTAGTGATTGGCAAATTTTTGATTTGTTGAAATTTGATGTGCAAAATTGGTAGTGAGAGACCCCCGATGTGGTGGGATGGCAAATCCACCATCCCTCACAGTGGGGGGCAAAGGAGCAATAGCTTATGGGGTGTATGGCAGTGAAAACTAGCCCGGGTGGGTTAGGATATTGTGTGTAGGGATCTAGAGAAGATGACCTTAGGTAACGTTGAGGTTAGTTAGTGACTGATACCTGTAGTGGGGACGCAGGTAGATTAGTGTGGATGATAATGACGTGGGAGCGCAATAGTTTAAAGGGACGACTGGGAAGCGCAAGTTTCAGAAGGGAGTAGTTAGCTGAGATGATGCCGTGTGTGTGAGGATGGAACAGGTGTGATTGCACAGGTGTGCAATTGGACAGGTGTGTGGAGCAGTGTATGAGTAGTGAGTGTGTGGATCAGCGCGAATGCGCTTGGGGAGAGAAGGGTGCAGGTGGCACCAAGTGTGAGAGCACAGGTGTGCAAGTACAGGTGTGTGGAGAGAGTTGGAGTAAGTGGTACGGAGTGGTGTGCATGGTGCGAAGGTGTGAATGGGGGAAGAGTGGACCCCCATCACGGATACCCGGGGCGGGTAGTGTAAGTGTTAGGTAGAGGGTATAGGTAAATTGTGGTTGGATATTGGCATTTGTGGTGCGGTTGCAGAATGGTGTTGTGGATGGGTGCATTAGTGTTGTGGAAATGGCTGGGCGTGTAGCCTGTTAGTGTGTGTAGTTGGTTGGGCACTCCACCACTGTGAGGATGTCGGCCAGGTGAGGCCGCAGGTGGGCTCTGGGAGCCGGTAGAGTTGTGGATGGGGCCCGAGGATCCGGAGGATGGACCCGGGTAGCCCAGTGCCAGAGAGGGCACCGAGTGGGGAGAGTGCCAGAGGGCCTTCCCCAGGTAGTTAGGTTAGGGTAAGGAGCAGGTAAGCTCGGAGGCAACTGCAGTGGTGGTGTGCAGGTGGGTAGACCCACTGGGAGAGGTACACGCCACAGCCCAGAAATTGTGCGAGGGCACCGGGAGATGAATCGGGGGAGTGAGACCCCAAATTGAAAAGCACCACAGTTGGCCAATGGGAATTGGTTTTTAGAACCCATAGTGTAAGAGGGCCAATGGGTTGGCCGGAGAAAGACCCCGGGTAGTGTAAAGTTGTTAAAGTCATTTAGGAAATAGTTAGGATTGATGAACCTGTCGCACCATACGCAGCCACTTACCTGTGGTGATGATGATGACTCCACACCTGTGTTTTCTTTGTTTTGTTGCAGGAAATGATATTGCTGTGTGGATTGTGAGACGCATCATGACGTGGATGAGACATTGGAGTGATTCCATCTCTCCCTCCCTAGGAGGGACTGATGATGAATTGGTGATGGCAAATTATGATGTTGAGTTGGAGATGGCAAATTTTGATGAGAGTTGAAAATGGCAAATTTGATTGGTTAGGAGGGAGAGAAGACGAATTTGGTTTATGGGAGGAACGGGGAAGACAGTAGGGATGTTTGTTGATTTGTAAAATAGATGTTTATGGGTAGTGTTGAGTTTTGTGGATACAGTAAGGGGTAAGGGAGGGGCCATGTAGGTTACCTGGTGGGGGGGGCGTACGATAGGAACGTACCTGTCTCACCTGGTTCCCATGTGCCCCCAGTGTGCATCATCTTATATTGCGTGCACTTTTGCGCCCTTACCACCTTACTCACTTGTCTTCTTCTTTTGTCTCCCACCTCCGAGGATCTGGCTTTGGGGTAGAGAGAGAGGAGAGAGCGGTGCTGGCTACGCAGTTGTGGGCCTGCACTTTCGCTGCTTGCTGCTTGGATCGATACACCATACGGACCGCAATGTTTGTGGCCACCCACAATGGACCGCAGTTCTTTTGCGGCCAAGCACCACCCGTGGAAGGACCTATGGGTCAACGTGGCACCTATGCCAACCAGGTGAACCACTTATAGTTGACACCACCGAAGGCCAAAATACAGAAATGGACGCGGTTGGCGCCTTTCTTTATTTTTGAAAAGAAGTAAGAAGGCCAAGTGCACCACACGAAGGCAAGACCAGCGGCAGAACATCGGCCGGCTGCGACACCACACAATGATTTATAAACACTTTATTGGTGCACCGGATGGTGCTCACTGTGTGATGGGGTGGTGCTTGATGCTTGGAAGGGGTGCTCTGCACGTTATTAAAGGCCGTCGGCCACAGAGCACTCGTGGGTTGGTGTATCGATGCTGGCAAGCGTGCTCTCTCTATGCATAACATCTGCATGTGTTCCTCCAAAAACAGGTCCTGGATCGTAGTGTAAATATCAGCGTAGTCTTGTGTAAATAATGCTCCCTACCGGCTGTATGTTTAGTTTGAGAATTCTTTCCGGATTCGGTTATCCTGTGGGTGTGTTTCTGAGAGGAGAAGGGTGCAACGTCGCAGGGGGACATATTTACTCATTTGTGAATATCTGTAAAACTGTCGCACTCAGGGTAGAGTTAATAGTAGAGGGAACTACATTGCGTGCCACACTAAAGTAGGTAAAAATTTATCGGGTCGGGACGCCCCGAAGGTAGAGAAGGGTGCAATGTTGCGAATATGGAATTTGGCCTCCATATCCGCTTGTAAATATTCCCCTATTTTCCCCAATACTCCCCAACTATCCCCAATCCCCCATTCCCTAGTCCCATTGTCTGTAAACAACAATCAGTAGAGCCGACCTTCCCCTTTTTCCCCCATTAAATGTCGTGCCCAGGTCCACCGCACCACACGTAGACAACTTTCGGACATCTTGCTAGTTATTCTTAGTCTATGTCAGTTAAGGACTCGTTTCCATTAATTATGACTCTTCGTTGCACCAGAATGTGATTATATGGCACCAGTAGTGAGTTTAGGACCTTTCCCATACCTCCTCCCATCTTCTTCCCCAAACAACAACAACAACAACAGAGGGGCACGGCGCTGCGCGGGGGGGGAGTGTGCGTCCTGACACCGGCTCGGTTAGCCGCCATTGACAATGCGCTCCAGACCATGCGCTCCACGGGGTTACCACAAAGGGGCTGGCTGTCAGCTCCTCGTCAAGGGCGGAGCCTGGTAAACCCCCCGCACGCACCCAATGAGAAGCAACGTGCCGATTCCACGAGGCGGAGCTAACGAGCCGAGGGCGTGTCACTCCCCGCCGGATATACGCGGCCACGTAGCGGACGTGACGTGAGATGCGCCCCCAGCTTGAGACGACAAGACGCCACCTCGAGCGCTGTGAAACCTCCTGCATCTACTGGACCGTACAGTACCCTGTCCTTGAGCCAAGAGTGCACCTTGAGCCATCGATTCTGCCTTTCCTGGCCATCAATCCCCGTGTGAGTCAGCCTTTTGTCCCGTTTATCTGTCGTCTGTTGGGGTTAATATAAGATTGTGTCTAAGTGCTTGTCTTTCTATGCTGTACCTCTCGTCCCTGTAATCTGACCTTCCGCCTTAATATAACCTCCTCCGGAGGTCTTGAGAACTGAACCCTGGGTGTCGTGTCATTTGAAACCCAGCCGTGTGTCCTTTTCCTTTATTGCCTTTATTGACCTAGCGTAGCGCGATTAGTCAACCTTCGGGTATAATCGGGTAACTTGTGCAGACGTGGTCATACCAAAACCGCTCGGTAAATAACATCTAAGCCACGTCTGTAACAATATATATATATATATATATATATATATATATATATATATATATATATATATATATATATATATATACAGGGTGTCCTAACACCTTAGCCCCCCCCCCCCCCCCCACCTGCCCAGCCCAACGTAGGAGAGGTAGGGAGAAACCACGAATAGGGGGAAAAAGCTTTATTATTCGACATCTCATGTGCACAGTTTCAAAGCTTTGCTTCAATATTTGGTGTGCCCACTGCCCGCCGACCAAACTGCCTCCAAACGCGCGGGGTAGGATTCCAAGAGAGACACAAACAAGTCACGATCGAACTCCATTTCTTCGAGGACGTTAGTCAAAGCAGTGAGAAGCTCTTCCCTGGTGTTCTGGAGGCGTTGTTCAACTCTGTCCTTGAGTATCGCCCCCAAATGTTCACAGGCGTTGAGGTCAGGCGATGCTCCCGGCCACTCATCGTTTCCGAAAAAATCGACCTTGTTCGCCTTCAGAAGATTCTGGATCGCCAGTGTGCTCATGCACGGGGCTCGGTCGTGCAGAAACGTGGTCTCCTTGATGCTGAGGACATTTTCTGGGTTCCGTAAGAACGGAATAACATGGCGAGTCAGCACAACGTCTCGGAGGTATTTGCCGTCCCATGATTGTCCTTGCTCTTTGATGACCCACATCAGCCTTTTCGCTGTGAACATCAAGAAGACGCCAACGCACCGTGCTGTCTTCGATTTCTCTCGAATCTTGAGTTCTTGTGGAATGTCATCATTGTGAAGAGCCCAAATTCTGTCGTTCTGGAAGTTGGGACGTCGAGCCTCATAAATGAAAAATTCATCAGAAGGGGCCAGGAAAAGAAAATCATCAGAGGTCCACTCGCTCAAAAACTCACAAAACCACATTCGATCCTCGACGTTCTTCTCCGTCAGCTTCGGTGCTGGAATTTGGTGAAAAGCCTTTGCTCCAATGGACTGAAGGAACCTGTGGATACTTGATAAGCTCTTCTTCTTCCCTCGAACCCGTTCAATCTCCTTTTGGAGCCCTCGAATGCTTTTCTTCTCCTTGGCAAGCGACTCAATGATGATATCCCTGCTTTCCTGAGACAAACATTGTGCTGTCTGTTCATCTCGCAATCGAAGGGATCACGGTTCCAATTGCGTTTGACGAAGTCCTCAGACCTGTTCAGGTACTTGGCAACCCAGGATCGGGATATGGTTCCCGGCGTTTGATCCCTGGCGACTCGGAACGCGATAGCCATGATGCAGCATATCCACCTTTTCTTCTCGGAATCACCCGACCACGACATCACTTCACAAAATCTGCATCAGAACAAGAAAGGCTCATTAGATCATTATGAAATTTGGTATTTGAGATGTCAAATGAATGATCCTTCCCGCTATATGCCCGCCATTGTACAGTGGCGACCCAGTAGAGCTGGGCAGGGGGGGTGGGGGGGGCAAGATGTTGGTTTGAGTCCCATCTGGGTTGACTAATTTTTTTTCTTCTTACTTTTTGAAGTATCTTTTTTCGTCTTGAATAATTAATCAAAGGGAGGCGCAAAGTACCCCTCACATTATATGGGTCAGTTTCTCTGTATGCAACTTGAACATGTGGACTGAAAATTCGTTTGTCGGCTTCTGGCTAAAGCTGGGGATTGTAGGTTTGATTGATTTTTGATTGATTAGTTTTTGGTGAAGCTCAGGATATTATTCCGGATCTAGGAATTTTTTGAAGAATTGTTTGCCATTGGAAGATAGGGAATGTTTGCCAGAAGAATGAGTGGTCGCATTAGCTTGCACGACTTAAAATGAGCGAGTTTTGTTTTGACGTTTGGGCCAGTTTTACATGTTGTATCCATAAGGAATGAAACGAACGTTTTTCTGGCTTACAATTTTATTTGAAGTCACACATGCCTCAAAATACACTCACTTATATAGAATTGAACGCTGAATCCGAAAATGTAAGTGAAATTGCCTTGTTTTTTTTAAACATTATCTTCTATATATTCTTAATATATATCTGTGCAGTGACTGTCTTGTGTTGTCTTGTCTTGTGTTGTCACTGAACTACTCCCTCAAACTTTTGTGAAATCGTACTATTCCAACTTGACCCACGGCGGGAGTATGCGCTCTACTGAGTGGCGTTCTAGTATTTAAAATGTATCTTGTGAAAAATGCCAGGGGCATAGAAAAGACCCCTTTACATAAGGGTATGTGCCATGTGGAAAACTATAGAAAAGAAGACACATAGACACATTCCATAGCTTGTAGAAAATGCCAAACAATATAAAATAAGGGACATTCAAAAAATATCATGTGCATGCTGGACTACCCTTGTGTTCTGAGGAGGAACCAATTAATGCTCTAGAAAAGTTAACATAAAGGGGCGCCTTGCATCTGGCAAATAAAATACATTTACTTCTTCATGCAGGTGTATGAATCAAATTGGCGCCCCTTTATATGAACTTTTCGAGAGCATTTAATACTTGATTGCTTAACTAAGTCAGAGCAAACTCATGCTCTGAGTTTGGTAGGTCGGCAGTTCGAAATCCGGCCGAATCATACCAACGGCTTTGAAGTCGTACGTGCTGTTTCCTTGCGTGATGCTCAGCATTTCAAGTACAGAGCATGGATAAATGGCCATTGGTTGGCACTCATAGCATATGATTGATGGGCCCAAGAGCCTCCTCCTGGATTGAGGTTACTTGTAAAGGCAATAATATATATTTGTCAGACTAGCATATAATCAATGCCCTATCAGCAGAGGGTGACTCCGATGATGTCTGCCTGTCAGTGGAATGGGGGTACCATATGGCCGTGTGGAGTCATCTCCAAAATGGAAGAGAAGGTTTTCCAGGACACCACAGAGGTCGTTTTTGTAGACGACAAATAAAAACTGGACACAATAAATTGCTTTGAGGAACTCTTCCCCTCTCCCAGTGGTGGTTGTAGCGGAGAGAGTTCCATCGATAGCTACATGTTGATGTCCTGAGTGGAAGAAGTCAGAAAGCCAGGTATGGAGGCAGTCTTTGCACTCCAGGCAGCGAGATTGATAAAGCAGTGCAGGATGTGAGAGTGTTGATTACCCAACATATGTTTGGGAAGATGTTGTTGACCTTTTATTTGAGATTTTGGGTATCTGAGCATTATTGAGAAGCACAGCATTGCCCGAGTTGAGTGACTGGGATGGAATCCAAACTGATGGTCACAGGTTAGTTAGGTTGTTTAAAAAATAAATAAATAAAAGTTACCACAAGTTACCACAATGATGGATTCTTTGACTTTTTTGTATAATTGGAAAGCTTACTGGCCCTTTAG
The DNA here is from genome assembly GCF_964187855.1 of Myxine glutinosa. NCBI lineage: Eukaryota > Metazoa > Chordata > Myxini > Myxiniformes > Myxinidae > Myxine > Myxine glutinosa. The sequence continues at coordinate 50,119,566 of NC_136274.1, forward strand.
TTGAGAGGATCTCTTTTAACACCCTTATTGTGAATGGCAGTGATATTGGCAAACCTCCAGGCAGATGGGAGGTGGACAGGCCGAAGAGATTAGACATGGGACAAACGAGGGCAGCAGAGCGGGATATGAGAACGTGGGCACTGATGCCATCTTGGCCCAGAGCTGATGAAGAGTTAAGGCCGGACAGAACTTTGCCTCCATTCTCAGGTGTAAAGGAGAGTCGAGAAGAAGTAGGTATGAGGGGGTTGGGGGAAGTTACGGTGGGGACAAACATTGATTGGTTGAGTACCTGAGATTTGGAGGCAAACACCGAGTTGAGCATTCTGCATTGTCTCAAGCAGAGCCGGGGAGGAGGGAGGGGGGGGGGGGATGAGGGAGGGGGGGGGGTAGGTTGCCAATTGATATGATATAAAGGAAGCTTACACGTGTATTCACTCTTTCTATGCATGGGCCATCCAGCAAATCCTCCAGTCTCCTTGTGTAGTCAGTTACTGGATCTTCGTGGATCCCTTCGACCATTTCTTGGGCTCGGTTGATCACGTCTCTAAGTTGAACTCGAGTGGGAGGCACCACCAAGGCATACTCCTTTGTGTGGAATCCTTTCTTCATGCCCATCATCTTCTCTGCTGATCTTCAGCACAAGGCATATGTACATACTACCATGGAATATGCTTCTCCTTTGAGGGTTGGAAACTTCACAGCTCCCTTGTTTGTCGCCCTTAGATACAGTGGCATCCAAGGCCAGGATTATCATTAGCATTACTCACCAAAATATGAGATGCAAAGCCTGGTCCTCTCCCATGGTAACCAGGTCGGTGGCCTCTCCTTTTTTTCCTCCACTTCACTGGCCTTTCACCACCTCCCATCATTTCTGCCGTCTGCCACTCTTCAGCCCCACGTGGTTGCACAAACTCAAGAACAACCCACTTGTCCGCCCCCCTCCACCCCCCAAAATATTGTGTCCACTACCACTTTTATGTGTCTACTAAACTCCTCCATGAGCCTTGACGTCTGTATCCAAAAGAAAATAAAAACATTGTCTTGTGCTCCAGGCATCCTCAACGTTGGCACCTGGGTCGAAGCTGTAAGCTCAGTGCTGGGGCTGGACTTGCCATGGCGCAGTTTAAGGCAACACCTGACATTACCTGCACCAGGTGGTGGTGTTTATTACAACTCTTGTTTCCAGGATCTCTCCTTGCCTCAATTCAACAACACAGCAAGTACCACCTCCTCCCCTCCTCACCTCGATCTTTACAATTAGTACACAAAAGCAAAATTAGACAAAGGATTTTCTGACAGGATAGGTGAATACAATAAAACAAGAAGACGTCATACAGAGCAAGGTACCTGCAAAATACACCCCTCCCCAAAAGAAAAAGTTGCCATAGATACATCAAACTGTCCATTTCATTAAGATTCAAATTGACAATCTTAATCAAAGCTCGGATCAATCAGATTAAAATTGATGATGTTTCAGATGACAATTGATGATTTTAGAAGTGTGACCTTGAATTGACCTTTGACCTTCAAAATGTTTCGTTTCTCAATTCGGTGAGGAACTATGCAAATGCTGTTCAACTTTCAAGTCGATCAGATGAAAAATGGCAATTTTAGAAATTTGACCTCAAGATGACTTTTGACCTCAAGATGACCTTTGACCTCACAATCAATAGGCTTCTTCCTTATGACCAACTCTACCATTTGGTGAAGTTTTGTTTAAAATTGTGACCTGTAGGCGACTAACAAACAAACAGACAATATGAAAAATCACTCATAGAGCGACACTTGGCAAAACTGAACAAAGTAGCATGGCACTCAGTGGAGCATCCTTTTGACCTCAAAAATAATTAGTGGTTCAATTCAGTGACCTGATATGCAAACCGTCTTCAAAGTTAAACGGATGAAAATTGACAATTTTCGAAAATCGACCTATGTTGACCTTTGACCTATGGTGATCCCAAATATAGTTGGTGGTTGAATTTAGTTTGCTGATATGTAAATCCCATTCAAATTTCAAGTGAATCAGTTGAAAATTGAGGATTTTAGAAATGAGAAATTGTTGTTGACCTTTCACCTACGTTGACCTTTTGGCCTATGTCGATCTCATCAATAGTTGGTGGTTGAATTCAGTTCGCCGATATGTAAATCCTATTCAAATTTCAAGTCAATCGGATGGGAATTGAGGATTTTAGAAATTCAGAAAAAGTGGTTGACCTTTGGCCTATGTTGACCTTTTGGCCTAAGCTGATCTCAAAAATAGTTGGTGGTTGAATTCAGTTCGCCAATATGTAAATCCTATTCAAATTTCAAGTCAATCGGATGGGAATTGAGGATTTTAGAAATTTGAAAAAAGTGGTTGACCTCTGGCCTATGTTGACCTTTTGACCCCAAAAATATATAGGATTTTGTCGGACCACGAACTCTACCATTTGGTAAAGTTTCGTGAAGATCGGTTTAAAATTGTGACCTGTAGGCAAGTATAAGTGAGTGGACAGACAAACACACCTTCCATGGCCAAGGCAAACACCTTAAAAGGCCCATGAGCCCATCTCAATCACCACTCACTGATTTTGTTGTGGCCTATCAATTTTGAGTAGGTATTTTATATACTTCACATAAGTTATCAGACAGATAAACTCGGATTAGAAACAGGCAAAAGTTTGTCTGGTTAAATGGACTTTTTAAAAGCACAAGTGGAGGGCCTCAGAATGCAGTATCCTTCAGTGTTCCTGGGAGGAAATTGCTTTTGAGGGCAGCTGTGATGCTGGAGTGCCCTCTGTGGGTTGAAATTTGGCCAAGATGCCGGCGATAACTCGCCTAATCTTTGTTGGAAGATTTTTCGCATCTGCTCGCTAATTAGAGCAGCCTGGAGAAACCCGGCTCAACTCCATCGACGGATAATAAACCTCGTGGATGCACCACTCTGTCTTCAAAGCACCAATCTGACTGTCTTATATTCGAGCTGAGAGTCAAACCTAGACTATCCAGGCCATAGGTTCGCACACTACCTTTTCACCATCATACCAAGGTGCTGGGAGGTGTTAAATGCAATCACGTATAACAGCTTCTTTTCACCCACCCATGTCATATTCCTGGACAACGATCTGTATAATCCTCTCCTTGCAAGTTCTGGATGGAGCCATACATGGTTAGTGTTTTCCAAATGAGGTTTCTCTCTCCCTTCCTCAGCATTTTGTTCTTTTTCAGGCTGACAGCAGTTTGATAGAACAGCTTTACAGTCACAAAAGTCACTTGGAAACTATCTTTCATCTACTGGACCAAGACCACTCTGGTTTGTTGTACACATGACTGTTACAACACACTGACAATCAGACAACGCACGGGCTTGTGAGGCCTTGACATACAAGCAACACTTTTTCTCACACATCCCATGCTAGTGTTAGTCAGTACAACAACAAGCTTGAAGTGTGACTTTCTGCGCGACTCGGTCTCGACCCTACAGGACTCCTATCTTTTGAAGAATTCCGCACCGCCTGGCGCTTAGCCCTTTCATCTCAGCCTGGTCTCGGCACGAGCGACAAAGAAGAGCAGGTGTTGACCACTGATCCAATATATATTAGTTTTGCTGAAAAAAATGGTCACTGGCCACCATCTTGCTGTTCACTACAACATGAAAAAGCCCTATATAAAAACAAAACTACGTTTACAGTATTTAAAAACCTGATAATCTTTGATTTCTTTCCACATTTTCTATTATGGAACTTTCGGTCGGTAGCGAGTCCCAATATGGCGGCTGCGTGGCTTCATCAGCAAACGCCTTCTCATCGGCCAGTAGTTCCTCCATATTATAGAGCTCAGTGGAGTGGACCGTGGACCCATTTCCGGTCCCTTTATATTTCGAATAAGAAAACCTAGTGATGTTAAGCATGAACCTCATCAATATTCAAATGCATCTGAGTGACCAGAGGTTACACATAGTCCAACAAAAATTTTCTACGCAACAGTAGTTTTGGGTCATCCTGTTTGGAGTTCAATTTCCCATATACGATGATTTGTCTGTTGTCAATGTCCTTATAATTCATGTATAAAAACCACAATGGCACTCTTCGACGTCGTGACGCCGCTATGCCTCCACCTACATTATTACATCATTATACATACACTGCATGACCAAAAGTATGTGGACACCCGAACATTGAACATCTCATCCCAAAATCATGGGCATTAATATGGAGTTGGCCCCCCTTTGCTGCTATAACAGCCTTCACTCTTCTGGGAAGGCTTTCCACTAGATGTTGGAACATTGCTGTGGGGATTTTCTTCCATTCAGCCACAAGAGCATTAGTGGGGTCGGGCACTGATGTTGGGCGATTAGGCCTGGCTCGCAGTCGGCGTTCCAATTCATCCCAAAGGTGTTTGATGGGGTTCCGGTCAGGGCTCTGTGCAGGCCAGTCAAGTTCTTCAACACCAATTTCGACAAACCATTTCTCTATGGACCTTGCTTTGTGCATGGGGGCATTGTCATGCTGAAACAGGAGAGGGCCTTCCCAAAACTATTGCCACAAAGTTGGAAGCACACAATCATCTAGAATGCCATTGTATGCTGTAGCGTTAAGATTTCCCTTCACTGGAACTAAGGGGCCGAACCCGAACCATGAAAAACAGCCCCAGACCATTATTCCTCCTTCACCAAACTTTACAGTTGGCACTATGCATTCGGGCAGGTAGCGTTCTCCTGGCATCCGCCAAACCCAGATTCGTCCGTCGGACTGCCAGATGGTGAAGCGTGATTCATCACTCCAGAGAACATGTTTCCACTGTTCCAAAGTCCAATGGTGGCGAGCTTTACACCACTCCAGCCGACACTTGGCATTGCGCATGGTGATCTTGGTGGCATAAGAGCTTGGAAGCTCCCAACAAACAGTTGTTGTGCTGACGCTGCTTCCAGAGGCAGTTTGGAACTCCACAGTGAGTGTTGTAACCGAGGACAGACGATTTTTACACGCTACACGCTTAAGCACTTGGCAGTCCCGTTCTGTGAGCTTGTGTGGCCTACCTCTTTGCGGCTGAGCTGTTGTTGCTCCGAGACGTTTCCACTTCACAATAACAGCACTTACAGTTGACCGGGGCAGTTCGAGCAGGGCAGAAATTTGATGAACTGACTTGTTGGAAAGGTGGCATCCGATGACGGTGCCACCTTGAAAGTCACTGAGCTCTTCAGTACGGCCCATTCTACTGCCAATGTTTGTCTATGGAGATTGCATGGCTGTGTGCTTGATTATATATACCTGTCAGAAATAAGTGTGGCTGAAATGGCCGAATCCACTAATTAGAAGGGGTGTCCGCATACTTTTGGACATGTAGTGTACTTTACCAAGTTTGATTTAAATCCCTTCAGCTGTTATCAAGTATCACATTTTTACCTGGCATGACCTCTGACCTTTGAGTCCAAAATCGAATCAGTTCATCTTTTCATCATAATATATATGTATACGATGTATGGTCAAAATTTCATCACTGGTTCACAAGTTAGCGCAGTAAAATAATTTTTACCGAACGGGATCTCTGACCTTTGCCCTCTTGACCCCATAATCTAATCCGTTTACATACATCATTATACATACTTGTACTAAGTTTGACTTAGATCCCTACAGCCATTCTTCAGTTATCACGGTAACGGAAACCTATTACAGACTCTAACCTTTGACCTCTTGACCCCAACATCTAATTAATTTCATACTTGCATCATAATACATACTTGTAGCAACTTTGGTCAAAATCCCATCACTGGTTCACAAGTTAACATGGTAATGGGATTTTCATCTAACATGACCCTGGACCTCGTGACCCCAAAATCTAATCAGTTAATCTTTACATCATTATATATACCTGCACCAAATTTACCTTGGATGCCTTCAGCTGTTCTCAAATTATCACGGTAAGGAAAACCTATCACAGATGCATGGACGGACAGACAGATGGACACGGAAAGCCTGAAAACATAATGCCTGCGGCGACAAAGACAAAAACACCGATTGTTCCTCGTCACGTGCTTATACAAAATGTAAGAACCTTCGATCATTTTAAAGTTCTCATGTCGTGACCATGAATTTGCCGAGACATTGTTAGACTTGTCGAAAATTATTTTCTCTAAGTTAAATTTCTATGGATGAGGTCACACAACTTCTCATAGCATTGAGAACTGAACTCTTCCTTTTTATAGGTTCTGATGGCTTCCTTTGTCCTTCCCTCTTCTCCTGCAGGTCATGAAGCTTGCCCAATCCGTCGACTTCAACCGAGATGGAGCCATTGATTTCAACGGGTTCCTCGAAGCATTCCGCCTCCTCGACAGCCGTTACACCCACCCCTCCACCACTGACCCTCTGGCTCAAGGAAAATCTGCTACTTCACATCCCAAGAAACAAACAAACAAAGCTGAGCTCGAATGACAAAACGACAACACCGAGTTGCTGTTTTTAGAGCTTGTCAATGATTTTGATGAAAAGGCCTCTTGTGTTTATTAGTACCTTTAGTTGTCCACCACGCTTTGTTCTTATTATCAAAAGGTTTTTGGCCTGCACCCACTTGTATAATTTGCAAGTAGAACAGATGTTTGCACTCAATGTAATTCATTATTCTTTTGATATTGTGACAACACCATCCATGGAGGAATAAGGGATGTGGGGAAGAATGAGATTGAAGAGATTGTGGAAGGTGGTTCCACAGGTGGGGAAAAAGAGAAACGAATGAGTGGAGGTGAGCAGCGATTCTGGACTTTGGGAGAATTAGTGGAGGTGAGCAGCGATTCACACAAAGTGCAGAGGGTGCAAGATGAGAAAAGAGACAGAGACCACCGACCTGTCTGCGACATGAAAGTGATAGGCCTAGAGACGCAACTTCGTTGCGAGACATTCCAATGATCTTAAAGGCCCTGGTTTCCACGGCGTCAAGTTGAGCGAGGTGCAAAGCAGGGGCACCAGCCCAGAGGGGAGAGCAGTACTCCATCAAGCTGTGGATGCAGGCCTTGTTGACTTTGCACAACAGAGAATGGCAGTCGTCGACTGGCTTTGGAGAACTTAGATTTGTAATCGTATCCAAGTTGTCCTCAAATGCTTCTCTATCTTCTTCATGCATGCATTGCAGTCAGAATATTGTAGCCCGAGGCACTATCGCTACTCCTGATTGGCATTTTTGACTCCAGCATAATCAGCCGAGTCTTCATGGAGATTCCCAGACAGAGCAAGCTGCCCACCTGGATGTTCAAACTGTTTTCAACTTGATTCAACTCACACACACCATTTGTTCCTATTCTGAGACAACGCAAACCACGCAATCTGTCTCCCACGAGCTAAGGTACAATAAGAATTGCTCATGGGTGCAAGACCAGGAAAAAGCCACGACTATATAGCGCAGATGTTGCGTTCAGAGAGGTGAAGTTTACTCCTCACTATGCACGGTCAGGCTGAGTGCGCATCCATGCCAGAAAAGCACCAGCATCGTCAATGGTTCAGGAACAAACCAAAATTAGATTGCCCTCTACAGTATCGATTACCTGAAATGTAATAGCTTGCATTCCCAACAAGGTAGCCAGCACATCTGCAACATAACCAAGAACAAACTATAACGGCCAACTACTTAACATGGAGCAAATATTATAAATAACATGAAACAAACACTTGTGCTTTAGTCACAAAACCTTTCTATTCGCATCCATTCTTTACAGGAATAACTGCAGTGGTAAACAATTTGCTCAAGTGCTGTTCGGAACAGCTTGGGGCAGCAGATCATCCGGGCGAACTTGTGCACTGGAGGATGGAGGTGAGCATTGACCCACCATGGCGTTCATGCCAAACCATCCACGTGAAGAAAAAACAAAACGGATGCAAAAACCAACCTGAGAATAGCAACGGTGTGTACTGGGGACAGGGCATGCACCCCATAACTGCGATCTCGTGAGGACCATGAGGTACGATTGCCCTCATGAGGTACGAGATACGATGGAGGAAGGATTGGTGAGCGTTAGCAAAATTATCATTATCCTTCAGTTGCAGAATCACAAACCAATACGAATCTTCAATCATTGCTTGAGGATCAATTTGACAATTTACAGGCAGCAGCAGAAGGCGGCGGAAATGCTGGAGATGCGAGTCTATCTAGAAACACCGGGACTGGGCCAACCCAAATCACTAGAATATGTCGGTACTAGGCATCCGCAACGGTTGGCCCGCTATCCTGGAAAGCAAGCATAAGGCCCGACAGGTAGTCGAATGTCAACGCACAGCAGACGAAATGACATAGGTGCATTGGCAGTAGCACAGCATTGCTTAAACAAACAGTGAAAGTCTGAAAATCGAGGGAAAAGGAGATCGACGGGATGGTATGCAGGAGGAAAGTATTCAATGTAAACATGTCACTGCACAAAGCATCCAGCACTGGGAAGGTAGTCATGCACGTAGGTGACCACGGCTTTAGCAAGGTAGGTCATGGTTCCATAACGTCCACTGGGAGCGCTGTCGTAGAGCTCACGGCAGATCCCCGTTGATGGATCTCGTTCAAGGAGCGACTCGTCCGCCCCAAGGGAACGCTGGAAAAGGGAGGGAGTTTGAAACTTTCAGATCAAAAGAGTAGAGTTATCTTCTTTCGAGTCCAAGAAAAACGAGATGAACTCGAAGCTTCTACAATTCGAAGCCAAGAAAATTCACACATCTTAGCCCGAGTCTGCAATGACCCGAGTTAACACTTTAAAGTGGTAACACGGCAATTTACCAAATATTCTATACGCTACTGTGTAAATAAAACACTTTGGAAATTATAATGAGAACAAACCCAAGATCAACAAAAATTGGCCCTCCAGAGAATTCCCATACGTTATGACCCAAGTCATCCAGTTGTGGGTTAACCATTCGTCGATGATTCCCAACACAATCTGGCAAATCCCATGCATCTGTAATAACATCCAAAGAAGAATAAATTAAAATTTAGGGCCATCATCTTATTTAGGATGACTTTTGTCTGTGTACGAGGGATGTCCCAAACATTCTGTGACCGCACCAGCTTAATCGACGTAGTACAAGTGACAAACATTATTGCTGTCCCATTATTCTATCTAATTTTCATCTTCAATACACAGCTTAATTCAGCAATCAACCAACTTTTTTATCCCAGCACAGAAGACTTCCTTTGCAAGCGTCCTTCACAGAGTGGACAGATTGCAGACAATATCTTGAGATTCCCAGATGCATTTTCCCTTTTAATTACTGAAAACATGACAGTTTGGATGTCTATTTTGACCATAGCCACAGGGAAGATGATATCAGAATTATGTTCATAAGACGTTTCTTCCACGTATTGGGCTTTTATGATGGCCTCGAGGTATAAAGTGTCATCCTGGTTTTCCGCATGCACAGTGAGGCATGGGTGTGTGCGTAAACCATGGTAGGATGTAAGCTACTAGACCTGTCTGCCAAAACTGGTTGTCAGTGGGCATTAAAGATCTGAAGATTTTTTTGTGGAGACGACGCAAGTTATTGTACGCACCCGGAATAAATCCGTGTTCTAAACTACAGGGGCACTGCATCAGTGGCACAGTCACATACCAGGCGATGATACAAACCAGCAGCCAAGATTACGGAACATTCAGCCAAATAGGCCTCAGAGTAAACAAAATTAAACAACGAACAACGGGCCAAAGAAAAAAAAACGGTATAAATTACAATCGCATTCCATTCAAAAGCACAGGAAAGTGAATATGGTGCGGTCAAAACCTGGTCGTTCTCAAAGAGGCGATCAGCAAGATGCAAGATGTGATCCACGTGGACAATCCCTCCTAATGCTTGAAGGTCAAGGTCCGCGATCAATGCCAGAACAAGGGTCGCCTCCACCAACAGCTGCCGGTATTCTGGATGTGGTACGCGGTTAAGCACAGCTTCCACCGTAACGGCAAACTTCAGCTCCCCGGGTGTCATCTCGTGTGGTGAAGATCGAGAATACAGGGTTGGCAATAACGTCTTGAGAATACTTAGTTCTCCAAACAACCGTCACAGAATCAAAGCAGTCATAAAATACGAGCCAATGTGACCATGCCAAGCCCCACGAAAGTGGGTTGCTGTTAATCACCACAATAATCAGTGCAGTGGTTGGATTTATTACCACACAATAATTGTGTGAGTTTTTAAGGACAGTGATTGCTATAATGAATTACAATAAATGCCCAGTATTTTCAGGTATCATCGGAAAGACAAAATCAACTTTACATACATGTTATAGAGCTTACACCCAACTTTGGTTTCCTACCACACGACATGCACAGACAGACACACATCGTCAAATCTCACCTCGCGTGTAGTCGAGGATGGCAAGACGAAACCATCAATGGACAGTCCATTGCACTGTGGGCAGATAAGGGTTTTGGTGAAGAAACAAGGGTGATGACAAAATAAATAAATTCCAATGCCAAAACATATATAGTATATATTTCCAAAGACTCTTAACGATGAAGATGGCCAAACAAAATACTTTCCCTCAAAGATCCACGTTGAGCGGTTGCCGCAGACCTGTGAACCGACGAGGCCATTCCAGCACCGTTTCTCAAATAAAGTCACACTAATTTAACTCTCCAGTGAGGCCAACTGCTTGAGCGACAAGATGGCAGAAACACGAGGTAAACCGTTCCTCATGATATATATTATTATTAATTTTTAATTAAAATTTTTTTTTTTTTTTTTAACACAAGGACACAAAATACAAAAAAACAATCATTTACAATTTATGACAACTATCAGCCCTCTCAGCGATAACACACACACTCGTTCAACCAGACAGTGGTTAAAAGGATGTGCCCACATAAGCCAGGCTCACAACCACAGTCAGCCATGCTGCAGAGAGACACAATGGCTGCAGGTGAAGGTAGCAAGTGAGAGGACTCCACAGGTGGAAAATGCAGAGCTTGTACGATCAAAAACTGCACTGTCAGGATGAAACTGCCTCTTTGTGCTTTTTCCTCGTCTCAATTGCTTAGTGGTAGCGGTTCGACGAATTCTCTGCCAATCATTCTGCCTGGTTCTGGGTCACAGAGCCAAGATTTTACTACTCTCCATGTCGAGGACTTCCACCAATCAGCCAATACTACAGAGCAAACCAAATGTCCAGGCCTCGAGGCAGACAAAGAATCCCTGCCTCGTGTAGAGCAAATCTCCTGCTCCCACACAATGATGGACTGCTATGGTGGAGATGAAGAACATTACGTGTTCCCCTTACACTACACCCGGTTTTCGAGGAGAACATTTGATGGGACAGCTTACCCCTAGCTTTATCTACAAGCACAATCTCTCAGCTTCTATGGGGGAACAATATACATTGACTCATTATGGTAAACACACTTAAGACAAGAAAATAAGTTTTAAGACTGCACGTGAATATACGCGGCATCTAGGATCTTGAAACAACTTCTGCACCTCCCCATAAATGCACAATAGCATCACTGTTAGTAGCAGTAAATGTACACTATCCTCCCAAAGGTCATGATTTAGCGCAAATGTACATTCAGTTTAACACACAATATTCACATTGCGTAACGAGCGTTGGCTTTGCATGACCATTTAATAACCTATACAGCTTCCCTGTACCCAAAAAACAGCTTTGACTTTTGCTTTCAAATATGCTTCTCATCTTTGGTAGGTTGGATGTGAGATTTTCTGTCATTCCTTGTTAAGTTTTCAGATCCTTTGGTCGTTATTCCAATTGGCAACCCAGCGTATTCCAAATAACCCGTTATAATGGTCGAGGAACGTGTAAGTAGGACCTATCAATTTGCAAAAACCTGTTTTCACATTTTGAGGCCTCAGGATAAACACTGGTTGCATCTCCCTAAGCAATGACCACAAAAATTAGTTTCATTTACACTTGCTTCTCTGTAGTATTCCACAGAATGAAAGGCTGAACGGACTTTAATGGTGTGGTTTGACATCTCGGTGATTCCCAAAACTCTATCATATTGTCGTGCAACCGCCGAAATTAATATCAGGCGGTCGCGGATGCCGATCACGAAGGCCTTAGCCCCTGAGGCAGAAACTCAATGGCGGACTCCGAAACCAAAGCTACCCAAGCGCGCGGGATGGAGGGGAGCGACGAGAGCCCCTTCAGGCTTACCTGTTAAATCAATCACCCGGAAAACTGCGTTCAAGTATATGTACAGAAAATAATAGAAGGGTTTATTAAATGAAAAGCAAGGACAGGAAAAACACGCGCCGGTATTGCAATATCCTAAATCGGGATCCCGCACACCAGATATCAAATACAAACAAGGGAATCTGAATTAAGGAAAAGAACATGTCATGTACTGGTGAACGCGCAACTCGGTGTTATCTGGTCTTTGTCGTTGGCTTTGGCCGCCGTACAACACGCGGCTCCTTTCGTCCCGCGGCACGCCTCGCTCCAAATTTCAAAGCACCGAGCACCACGAGGTCGACCCTCATACATGGTCAACAAGCCAACTCGGATCTCACCGGGACGGCCAACTCAGGCCATGAACCTTCCAGGAATCTGCCAGGAATCTGCTAGGAATCTCACTGGAATCTGCGAGCCAACGCAACCAGGGATCTCACGAAACTGCCAGGGCCAGGAATCTCACTAGTGTGCAACTGCTCAACTCGTGCGTAACTCACTCGGGATCTCTGAACGACTCTCCGAATGTAACTGCTCAACTCAGGATCCAACTCACAACTCGTCCGGGAATGGCGTTCGGCGCTCGTTAATACGGATCTGCGCGCTGAGTTCCACGCGCTGAGTTCCACATGCTCTTTTTATAGCCTCGGCCGGTGACGTCAGCTTTGGCGCGCTGCCAACCAATCAGAGCCTCGTAACTTCCCACCCTCTGTCGACCCGCTTCGCACCTCCCGCGTCCATTCGCGCCAAACCAGCACAGCCTTCCTGGGCATGGTACTCAAGGTGGATGGGCCTCTCGGAGGTGTAAATGGCGGCAGCCGTGCGGCGGTGTCCTGGCCTGATTTCTTCCTAAGTCATGTCAGGGGGAAGGGCGTTACTTAGTGTTGTACTAAAGGTCCTAAATAATGCCTAAGTGGTGTGCAGTGCCAAAAGGGACAAAGGTTTGGCTAACCAGGTGAGACATACAAGGGCACTACTCCTTAATCCCGACACTACTTATCACTTGAACCTCCTGGTAGATTCACAATTATACATCTTAACCGACAAAACGCCTACACATGAAATTACAGGTAGTTTTCCTTACCGCGACACACGAAGCATGTTACCTATTCAGCTCTATTCTGCTCTACATATCACTACCCGCCAGACATAACAATATTACGGAGATTTGACCAAAGTCAAAAGTGTTCCACATACTGTATAACAATCGGTCGCAGGATTCACTTCCCTCTTAAGCTGGACTGTCCTACTCTCTGACATTGGGCTATAATTCCTTCTCAAAACTCTGTTGACTCCTTCCTCTGGGACATTATGCTCTGAAACTGAGATATGACACCGTTCTCTGACCACGATCATTATAAACAGACAATGGAGACCCAACCAGTGTGGGGAGCAACTCACAATACAAGAGTGGGGCATCCTATGACTTTTGGCAGGATAATGCAAATCATTACAAAGTACTCACAAAATGAGTGGGAGAGACAGAGCTCATATGGTGAATAAGTGGTGTCAGCAAAAAAGGGCCTTTTGGATTCAACTAAATGACCAATGAATAGCTCATCGTTCCACCAATTCCATGCAGGTGGTGATGAGAAAATGACGTTCCGTCTAATGGTCTAAATTGTAGCAATGAAAATATCCCCCATCCCATTTAGCGGACAGTGCCTGCAGTCCCCGCAAACCTCCTACACTCCATTTTTAAAAAATGGATCTTCCCAAGTACAATCAGTATTTTGTGAAAGTTATCCCTTTTATTAAAAAAAATTAATCCTCTGAATTTTTTTGGCTGTTGAAATTATTAGACTTGGTTTGGTCCCCCTTTGATTATTCGACATATAATCCCCTTTAGAACTTCAAAAAAAAAAAAAGCAGATTTGGGATAGTCGAGTTTTTTTTGAAATAGGGGACAGGTATGAAAACAAAGCAAACCATGAACCAGAATTGAAAAAAGGTATTAACGTTATTTTAATAAATGAGACATCCACCACCTTGCTCATGCATGTAATATAAACCGTAATTACACTTTCCTCAAGTTACAATCATCATAAAGCATATCTGGCTCACAATCAAACCTTTTCCAGAATCTTCCAAACTTTTTGGTAGAAACCAACAGGGACACGATTCAGCGCACCGTCCAATCTACGGCGCCGTAACCACTGTCCTAAGAGACAAAATGGCGGAAGAAGAAAGAGATGAGGATCGGCGAAGCAGGGCACGTAATATTCATCGATTTCAGATCACAAACAAGGTTTCCAAGTCACACATTTAAAAAGTAATGTTAAATGTTATGTTCCAACAGAAAAAGCAAATATTTTTTAGCAAAGACACAGAACTTCTGGTTCAGGAATTTTTCCACATGTTTGTCAAATCTACAGCTGCCTGTTCCACCTCATTAAAGCTAAGTTTCCCAAACTGGATTTGTCACGTTTTTCTGTTATATGTCCTTCCGTGTTGCTGTTTGCATTTCCGTCCAATTTTGTGTCAAATCTGACCTTGTTGTGCTGCATCTGTCGAATTTGTTTTTGTGTTGTTCAAGATGGACTCCTCAGATAACCACCATGAAAATGCTGTGTCCCTTTTGTCATCATGTTCCTCGTTTTGCTTCTTTCTTCCCAACGAATATACTTTCTACCTCAACATTTTCCTATTTCCTCTCCTCGCTTCAGAAAAAAATTAATTTCACTGCACAACGATCTCATTCTACTTCAATTCCCTCCTGCCTGTACTTCCTGGACTCCATTAGTTTTCTCCCTTTTCTCAATATTTTCAAACTGATCTTCAGTGAATATACAGTGCCTTCAGAAAGTATTCACACCCCTTGACTTTTTCACATTTTGTTGTGTTACAGCTTGAATTAAAAATGGCTTAATTTGAGATTTTTTTTGTCACTGATCTACACATAATACCCCATCTTAAAAGTGGAATATTTATTTTAGAAATTTTTACAAAATAATTAAAAATGAAACACAGAAATATTTAATTACCATAAGTATTCAACCCCCTGAGTCAATACCACATAGAGGCACCTTTGGCAGCGATTACAGATTCGAGCCTTCTTGGGTATGTCTGTATAAGCTTTGCACATCTGCATTTGGAGAGTTTATCCCATTCTTCCTTGCAGATTTGCTCAAGCTGTCAAGTTGGATGTGGAGTGTCGGTGAACAGCAATCTTCAAGTCTTTCCACAAATTCTCAATGGTATTCAAGTCTGGGCTTTGGCTCGGCCACTCAAGGACTTTCATGTTATCGTTCTGAAGCTATTCCAATGTTGCTTTGGCTGTATGCTTGGGGTCATTGTCCTGTTGGAACGTAAATCTTTGTCGCAGTATAAGGTCTTTTGCACTCTGAAGCAGGTTCTCCTCAAGGATTTGCCTGTATTTGGCTGCATTCGCTTTTCCCTCTGTCCTTGCAAGTCTCCCAATCCCTGCCAGTGAAAAGCATCCCCATAGCATGATGCTGCCACCACCATGCTTCACAGTAAGGATAGTGTTATATGTGTGATGAGCTGTGCTCGATTTCTGACAGATGTAGTGCTTTGCATTCAGGACAAAGAGTTCAATTTTCGTCTCATCAGACCGCAGAATATTTTGCCTCATGCTTCCTTTTTCTCAGGAGTGGCTTCCGTCTCGCCACTCTCCCTTAAAGCCGAAATTTGTGAAGCGCTGCAGAGAATGTTGTCCCTTCCGGCAGGTTCTTCCATCTTAGACAAGGAACTCTGTAGTTTTGTCAGAGTGGTCATTGGGTCATTGGGGTCACCTCCCTGACCAAGGTCTTTCTTGGCCAGTTCAGTTTGGTCGGACGGCCAGCTCTAGGAAGAGTCTGTGTTGTTCCATATCCTTTCCATTTCCTAATGATGGAGCTCACTGTGAATTGTTTTTAGAATTAGAAATTGTGTTATATCTTTCCCCACATATATTCCTCCTCACAATTCTATCTCGAAATTCTACGGACAGTTCCTTGGACTGCATAGTAGAGTTTCTGCTCTGATATACACTGCCAAACTGTGGACCTTATATAGAAAGTTGTGTTTCTTTCTAAATAATGTCCAATCAATTGAGTTGTCCACATGTGGACTCCAATCAGTTGTAGAGACATCTCAAGGATGATCAAAGGAAATTGGATGCACCTGAGCTCAATTTGGAGTCAGCAAAGGGGTTGAAATACTTCAGATTTTCATTTTTAAATATTTTGCAAAAAATTCCAAAAAAAACAACAACATTCCACTGACATTATGGTGTATTATGTCGATCATTGACAAAAAAATGAACATATGTCACCCACAGGGTGAACCGTATCTTGCCAAAATGTGAACATGAGTGACTTGCTTCAGGTCACAGTGAGGTGAACAGAACTGCTATCCACTAGAAGCGCAAAGTGACCTTGACCTTTGACCTTGACCTTAATAATTTCGTATGGGGAATAGTATGTCTTCATGACCAACGCACATGAAATATTGAAAGATTTTGATGAGAACTGAGGAAATAATTTTTTCATGAAAATTCCGTTTTTTCGTCATGACGTCATCAAATGACGTCATAGCGTCAAACTGTTTACAGATCTGGGAAGCACTCATCAAGGGCATTCATATGAGGTATTACTCGATATGGTACCTACGATTTCAAAATTTGACCTTGGGGTCAATAATTTTCGACCTCCAGCGCTAACCATGAAGGTCAAGGCCGATCGCCACCAAAAACTAATCAGCTGAGCGCCGGACCATATACTAGATTCCCATGAAGTTTGGAGACGATCCGATCAAAGTTACTCAAAAAATAAGGGTTTCGTCGACCTCCATGATTGACCACAAAGTGACCTTGACCTTTGACCTTGACCTTCAAAATTTTGTGTGCTGAAGGGTATCTCTATAGGACTCTGATATGCGAAGTTACATGCGAAGATATGCGAAGATATGGTACCTACGATTTCAACATTTGACCTTGGGGTCAATAATTTTCGACCTCCGGCGCTAACCATGAAGGTCAAGGCCGATCGCCACCAAAAACTAATCAGCTGAGCGCCGGACCATATACTAGATTCCCATGAAGTTTGGAGACGATCCGATCAAAGTTACTCAAAAAATAAGGGTTTCAACATTTGACCTTGGGGTCAATAATTTTCGACCTCCAGCGCTAACCATGAAGGTCAAGGCCGATCGCCACCAAAAACTAATCAGCTGAGCGCCGGACCATATACTAGATTCCCATGAAGTTTGGAGACGATCCGATCAAAGTTACTCAAAAAATAAGGGTTTCGTCGACCTCCATGATTGACCACAAAGTGACCTTGACCTTTGACCTTGACCTTCAAAATTTTGTGTGCTGAAGGGTATCTCTATAGGACTCTGATATGCGAAGTTACAGGAGTTTCCAATAATAACTGTGGTCTACAGAGTGATCTAAACGTGAAAAAAAAAGATTAACCACAAACAAAAAAACAAAAAAACAAACAAAATAAAACATCACCCACAGGGTGAACCGTATCTTGCCAGGGTTTCGTTGACCTCCATGATTGACCGCAAAGTGACCTTGACCTTTGACCTTGACCTTAATAATTTCGTATGGTGAATAGTATGTCTTCATGACCAACGCACATGAAATATTGAAAGATTTTGATGAGAACTGAGGAAATAATTTTTTCATGAAAATTCCGTTTTTTCGTCATGACGTCATCAAATGACGTCATAGCGTCAAACTGTTTAAAGATCTGGGAAGCACTCATCAAGGGCATTCATTTGAGGTATTACTCGATATGGTACCTACGATTTCAAAATTTGACCTTGGGGTCAATAATTTTCGACCTCCAGCGCTAACCATGAAGGTCAAGGCCAATCGCCACCAAAAACTAATCAGCTGAGCGCCGGACCATATACTAGATTCCCATGAAGTTTGGAGACGATCCGATCAAAGTTACTCAAAAAATAAGGATTTCAACATTTGACCTTGGGGTCAATAATTTTCGACCTCCAGCGCTAACCATGAAGGTCAAGGCCGATCGCCACCAAAAACTAATCAGCTGAGCACCGGACCATATACTAGATTCCCATGAAGTTTGGAGACGATCCGATCAAAGTTACTCAAAAAATAAGGGTTTCGTCGACCTCCATGATTGACCACAAAGTGACCTTGACCTTTGACCTTGACCTTCAAAATTTTGTGTGCTGAAGGGTATCTCTATAGGACTCTGATATGCGAAGTTACATGCGAAGATATGCGAAGATATGGTACCTACGATTTCAACATTTGACCTTGGGGTCAATAATTTTCGACCTCCAGCGCTAACCATGAAGGTCAAGGCCGATCGCCACCAAAAACTAATCAGCTGAGCGCCGGACCATATACTAGATTCCCATGAAGTTTGGAGACGATCCGATCAAAGTTACTCAAAAAATAAGGGTTTCAACATTTGACCTTGGGGTCAATAATTTTCGACCTCCAGCGCTAACCATGAAGGTCAAGGCCGATCGCCACCAAAAACTAATCAGCTGAGCGCCGGACCATATACTAGATTCCCATGAAGTTTGGAGACGATCCGATCAAAGTTACTCAAAAAATAAGGGTTTCGTCGACCTCCATGATTGACCACAAAGTGACCTTGACCTTTGACCTTGACCTTCAAAATTTTGTGTGCTGAAGGGTATCTCTATAGGACTCTGATATGCGAAGTTACAGGAGTTTCCAATAATAACTGTGGTCTACAGAGTGATCTAAACGTGAAAAAAAATGATTAACCACAAACAAAAAAACAAAAAAACAAACAAAAAAACAAACAAAAAAACAAACATACAAGCTGACTAATACATCTTGCAAAAACTTCGTTTTGGCAAGATAATAAACATATGTCACCCACAGGGTGAACCGTATCTTGCCAAGTGACCTTGACCTTTGACCTTGACCTTCATAATTTTGTGTGCTAAAGGGTATCTCTAAAAGACTCTGATATGCGAACTTACAAGAGTTTCCAAAGGGAACTGTGCTCTACAGAGTGACCTAAACAATGCGAACTAAAGCAATACAATATACATGAAAAGTGCAGTTTTTTCGTCATAACGCCGTCAAATGACGTCACATTCTCAAACTAGTTATATGTTTGGAAAGCACTCAACAAGGGCTTCAATTTGAGGTACTACTCGATATGGTAACTGAAACTTGAAAATTTTACCTTTTGGTCAAAATTGAATGACCTTCAAAATGACCTTGAAGGTCAAGGCCGATCGACACCAAAAACTAATCAGCTGAGCGCCATACCACACCCTATATACCCACCAAGTTTGGAGATCATAAGATCAAAGTTACTCAAAAAATAAGGGTTTCGTTGACCTCCATGATTGACCGCAAAGTGACCTTGACCTTTGACCTTGACCTTCAAAATTTTGTGTGCTGAAGGGTATCGCTATAGGACTCTGATATGCGAAGTTACAGGAGTTTCCAATAATAACTGTGGTAAATATGGTAACTGAAACTTGAAAATTTTACCTTTTGGTCAAAATTGAATGACCTTCAAAATGACCTTGAAGGTCAAGGCCGATCGACACCAAAAACTAATCAGCTGAGCGCCATACCACACCCTATATACCCACCAAGTTTGGAGATCATAAGATCAAAGTTACTCAAAAAATAAGGGTTTCGTTGACCTCCATGATTGACCCAATTGAATGACCTTCAAAATGACCTTGAAGGTCAAGGCCGATCGCCACCAAAAACTAATCAGCTGAGCGCCGGACCATATACTAGATTCCCATGAAGTTTGGAGACGATCCGATCAAAGTTACTCAAAAAATAAGGGTTTCGTTGACCTCCATGATTGACCGCAAAGTGACCTTGACCTTTGACCTTGACCTTCAAAATTTTGTGTGCTGAAGGGTATCTCTATAGGACTCTGATATGCGAAGTTACAGGAGTTTCCAATAATAACTGTGGTCTACAGAGTGATCTAAACGTGAAAAAAAAATGATTAACCACAAACAAAAAAACAAACAAACAAACAAACATACAAGCTGACTAATACATCTTGCAAAAACTTCGTTTTGGCAAGATAACAAACAAAAAAACATATGTCACCCACAGGGTGAACCGTATCTTGCCAAGTGACCTTGACCTTTGACCTTGACCTTAATAATTTCGTATGGTGAATAGTATGTCTTCATGACCAACGCACATGAAATATTGAAAGATTTTGATGAGAACTGAGGAAATAATTTTTTCATGAAAATTCCGTTTTTTCGTCATGACGTCATCAAATGACGTCATAGCGTCAAACTGTTTACAGATCTGGGAAGCACTCATCAAGGGCATTCATATGAGGTATTACTCGATATGGTACCTACGATTTCAAAATTTGACCTTGGGGTCAATAATTTTCGACCTCCAGCGCTAACCATGAAGGTCAAGGCCGATCGCCACCAAAAACTAATCAGCTGAGCGCCGGACCATATACTAGATTCCCATGAAGTTTGGAGACGATCCGATCAAAGTTACTCAAACAATTAGTGTTTCGTCGACCTCCATGATTGGCCGCAAAGTGACCTTGACCTTTGACCTTGACCTTCATAATTTTGTGTGCTAAAGGGTATCTCTAAAAGACTCTGATATGCGAACTTACAAGAGTTTCCAAAGGGAACTGTGCTCTACAGAGTGACCTAAACAATGCGAACTAAAGCAATACAATATACATGAAAAGTGCAGTTTTTTCGTCATAACGCCGTCAAATGACGTCACATTGTCAAACTAGTTATATGTTTGGAAAGCACTCAACAAGGGCTTCAATTTGAGGTACTACTCGATATGGTAACTGAAACTTGAAAATTTTACCTTTTGGTCAAAATTGAATGACCTTCAAAATGACCTTGAAGGTCAAGGCCGATCGACACCAAAAACTAATCAGCTGAGCGCCATACCACACCCTATATACCCACCAAGTTTGGAGATCATAAGATCAAAGTTACTCAAAAAATAAGGGTTTCGTAATTTGACCTTGGGGTCAATAATTTTCGACCTCCAGCGCTAACCATGAAGGTCAAGGCCGATCGCCACCAAAAACTAATCAGCTGAGCGCCGGACCATATACTAGATTCCCATGAAGTTTGGAGACGATCTGATCAAAGTTACTCAAAAAATAAGGGTTTCGTTGACCTCCATGATTGACCGCAAAGTGACCTTGACCTTTGACCTTGACCTTCAAAATTTTGTGTGCTGAAGGGTATCTCTATAGGACTCTGATATGCGAAGTTACAGGAGTTTCCAATAATAACTGTGGTCTACAGAGTGATCTAAACGTGAAAAAAAAATGATTAACCACAAACAAAAAAACAAAAAAACAAAAAAAGAACATATGTCACCCACAGGGTGAACCGTATCTTGCCATTTGACCTTGACCTTAATAATTTCGTATGGTGAATAGTATGTCTTCATGACCAACGCACATGAAATATTGAAAGATTTTGATGAGAACTGAGGAAATAATTTTTTCATGAAAATTCCGTTTTTTCGTCATGACGTCATCAAATGACGTCATAGCGTCAAACTGTTTACAGATCTGGGAAGCACTCATCAAGGGCATTCATATGAGGTATTACTCGATATGGTACCTACGATTTCAAAATTTGACCTTGGGGTCAATAATTTTCGACCTCCAGCGCTAACCATGAAGGTCAAGGCCGATCGCCACCAAAAACTAATCAGCTGAGCGCCGGACCATATACTAGATACCCACCAAGTTTGGAGACGATCCGATCAAAGTTACTCAAAAAATAAGGGTTTCGTTGACCTCCATGATTGACCGCAAAGTGACCTTGACCTTTGACCTTGACCTTCAAAATTTTGTGTGCTGAAGGGTATCTCTATAGGACTCTGATATGCGAAGTTACAGGAGTTTCCAATAATAACTGTGGTCTACAGAGTGATCTAAACGTGAAAAAAAAATGATTAACCACAAACAAAAAAACAAAATGAAGGTCAAGGCCGATCGCCACCAAAAACTAATCAGCTGAGCGCCGGACCATATACTAGATACCCACCAAGTTTGGAGACGATCCGATCAAAGTTACTCAAAAAATAAGGGTTTCGTTGACCTCCATGATTGACCGCAAAGTGACCTTGACCTTTGACCTTGGAAGGTCAAGGCCGATCGCCACCAAAAACTAATCAGCTGAGCGCGGGACCATATACTAGATACCCACCAAGTTTGGAGACGATCCGATCAAAGTTACTCAAAAAATAAGGGTTTCGTCGACCTCCATGATTGACCACAAAGTGACCTTGACCTTTGACCTTGACCTTCAAAATTTTGTGTGCTGAAGGGTATCTCTATAGGACTCTGATATGCGAAGTTACAGGAGTTTCCAATAATAACTGTGGTCTACAGAGTGATCTAAACGTGGAAAAAAAATGATTAACCACAAACAAAAAAACAAAAAAACAAACAAAAAAACAAACATACAAGCTGACTAATACATCTTGCAAAAACTTCGTTTTGGCAAGATAAAAATGATTAACCACAAACAAAAAAACAAAAAAACAAAAAAACAAACAAACAAACAAACATACAAGCTGACTGATACATCTTGCAAAAACTTCGTTTTGGCAAGATAACAAACAAACAAACAAACATACAAAGCTGACTGATACATCTTGCAAAAACTTCGTTTTGGCAAGATAACAAACAAACAAACATATAAACATATGTCACCCACAGGGTGAACCGTATCTTGCCCCTGCATCTGTCTATTTTACCTTTTGGTCAAAATTGAATGACCTTCAAAATGACCTTGAAGGTCAAGGCCGATCGACACCAAAAACTAATCAGCTGAGCGCCATACCACACCCTATATACCCACCAAGTTTGGAGATCATAAGATCAAAGTTACTCAAAAAATAAGGGTTTCGTTGACCTCCATGATTGACCGCAAAGTGACCTTGACCTTTGACCTTGACCTTAATAATTTCGTATGGTGAATAGTATGTCTTCATGACCAACGCACATGAAATATTGAAAGATTTTGATGAGAACTGAGGAAATAATTTTTTCATGAAAATTCCGTTTTTTCGTCATGACGTCATTAAATGACGTCATAGCGTCAAACTGTTTACAGATCTGGGAAGCACTCATCAAGGGCATTCATATGAGGTATTACTCGATATGGTACCTACGATTTCAAAATTTGACCTTGGGGTCAATAATTTTCAACCTCCAGCGCTAACCATGAAGGTCAAGGCCGATCGCCACCAAAAAATAATCAGCTGAGCGCCGGACCATATACTAGATTCCCATGAAGTTTGGAGACGATCCGATCAAAGTTACTCAAAAAATAAGGATTTCAACATTTGACCTTGGGGTCAATAATTTTCGACCTCCAGCGCTAACCATGAAGGTCAAGGCCGATCACCACCAAAAACTAATCAGCTGAGCGCCGGACCATATACTAGATTCCCATGAAGTTTGGAGACGATCCGATCAAAGTTACTCAAAAAATAAGGGTTTCGTCGACCTCCATGATTGACCACAAAGTGACCTTGACCTTTGACCTTGACCTTCAAAATTTTGTGTGCTGAAGGGTATCTCTATAGGACTCTGATATGCGAAGTTACATGCGAAGATATGCGAAGATATGGTACCTACGATTTCAACATTTGACCTTGGGGTCAATAATTTTCGACCTCCAGCGCTAACCATGAAGGTCAAGGCCGATCGCCACCAAAAACTAATCAGCTGAGCGCCGGACCATATACTAGATTCCCATGAAGTTTGGAGACGATCCGATCAAAGTTACTCAAAAAATAAGGGTTTCAACATTTGACCTTGGGGTCAATAATTTTCGACCTCCAGCGCTAACCATGAAGGTCAAGGCCGATCGCCACCAAAAACTAATCAGCTGAGCGCCGGACCATATACTAGACTCCCATGAAGTTTGGAGATGATCCGATCAAAGTTACTCAAAAAATAAGGGTTTCGTCGACCTCCATGATTGACCACAAAGTGACCTTGACCTTTGACCTTGACCTTCAAAATTTTGTGTGCTGAAGGGTATCTCTATAGGACTCTGATATGCGAAGTTACAGGAGTTTCCAATAATAACTGTGGTCTACAGAGTGATCTAAACGTGAAAAAAAATGATTAACCACAAACAAAAAAACAAATAAACATATGTCACCCACAGGGTGAACCGTATCTTGCCAATTATATGTTTGGAAAGCACTCAACAAGGGCTTCAATTTGAGGTACTACTCGATATGGTAACTGAAACTTGAAAATTTTACCTTTTGGTCAAAATTGAATGACCTTCAAAATGACCTTGAAGGTCAAGGCCGATCGACACCAAAAACTAATCAACTGAGCGCCATACCACACCCTATATACCCACCAAGTTTGGAGATCATAAGATCAAAGTTACTCAAAAAATAAGGGTTTCGTAATTTGACCTTGGGGTCAATAATTTTCGACCTCCAGCGCTAACCATGAAGGTCAAGGCCGATCGCCACCAAAAACTAATCAGCTGAGCGCCAGACCATATACTAGATTCCCATGAAGATTGGAGACGATCCGATCAAAGTTACTCAAAAAATAAGGGTTTCGTCGACCTCCATGATTGACCACAAAGTGACCTTGACCTTTGACCTTGACATTCAAAATATTGTGTGCTGAAGGGTATCTCTATAGGACTCTGATATGCGAAGTTACAGGAGTTTCCAATGACTCAATATGGTAACTGAAACTTGAAAATTTTACCTTTTGGTCAAAATTGAATGACCTTCAAAATGACCTTGAAGGTCAAGGCCGATCGACACCAAAAACTAATCAACTGAGCGCCATACCACACCCTATATACCCACCAAGTTTGGAGATCATAAGATCAAAGTTACTCAAAAAATAAGGGTTTCGTAATTTGACCTTGGGGTCAATAATTTTCGACCTCCAGCGCTAACCATGAAGGTCAAGGCCGATCGCCACCAAAAACTAATCAGCTGAGCGCCGGACCATATACTAGATTCCCATGAAGTTTGGAGACGATCCGATCAAAGTTACTCAAAAAATAAGGGTTTCGTCGACCTCCATGATTGACCACAAAGTGACCTTGACCTTTGACCTTGACCTTCAAAATTTTGTGTGCTGAAGGGTATCTCTATAGGACTCTGATATGCGAAGTTACAGGAGTTTCCAATAATAACTGTGGTCTACAGAGTGATCTAAACGTGGAAAAAAAATGATTAACCACAAACAAAAAAACAAAAAAACAAAAAAACAAAAAAATAAACATATGTCACCCACAGGGTGAACCGTATCTTGCCAATTATATGTTTGGAAAGCACTCAACAAGGGCTTCAATTTGAGGTACTACTCGATATGGTAACTGAAACTTGAAAATTTTACCTTTTGGTCAAAATTGAATGACCTTCAAAATGACCTTGAAGGTCAAGGCCGATCGACACCAAAAACTAATCAACTGAGCGCCATACCACACCCTATATACCCACCAAGTTTGGAGATCATAAGATCAAAGTTACTCAAAAAATAAGGGTTTCGTAATTTGACCTTGGGGTCAATAATTTTCGACCTCCAGCGCTAACCATGAAGGTCAAGGCCGATCGCCACCAAAAACTAATCAGCTGAGCGCCAGACCATATACTAGATTCCCATGAAGATTGGAGACGATCCGATCAAAGTTACTCAAAAAATAAGGGTTTCGTCGACCTCCATGATTGACCACAAAGTGACCTTGACCTTTGACCTTGACATTCAAAATATTGTGTGCTGAAGGGTATCTCTATAGGACTCTGATATGCGAAGTTACAGGAGTTTCCAATGACTCAATATGGTAACTGAAACTTGAAAATTTTACCTTTTGGTCAAAATTGAATGACCTTCAAAATGACCTTGAAGGTCAAGGCCGATCGACACCAAAAACTAATCAACTGAGCGCCATACCACACCCTATATACCCACCAAGTTTGGAGATCATAAGATCAAAGTTACTCAAAAAATAAGGGTTTCGTAATTTGACCTTGGGGTCAATAATTTTCGACCTCCAGCGCTAACCATGAAGGTCAAGGCCGATCGCCACCAAAAACTAATCAGCTGAGCGCCGGACCATATACTAGATTCCCATGAAGTTTGGAGACGATCCGATCAAAGTTACTCAAAAAATAAGGGTTTCGTCGACCTCCATGATTGACCACAAAGTGACCTTGACCTTTGACCTTGACCTTCAAAATTTTGTGTGCTGAAGGGTATCTCTATAGGACTCTGATATGCGAAGTTACAGGAGTTTCCAATAATAACTGTGGTCTACAGAGTGATCTAAACGTGGAAAAAAAATGATTAACCACAAACAAAAAAACAAAAAAACAAAAAAACAAAAAAATAAACATATGTCACCCACAGGGTGAACCGTATCTTGCCAATTATATGTTTGGAAAGCACTCAACAAGGGCTTCAATTTGAGGTACTACTCGATATGGTAACTGAAACTTGAAAATTTTACCTTTTGGTCAAAATTGAATGACCTTCAAAATGACCTTGAAGGTCAAGGCCGATCGACACCAAAAACTAATCAACTGAGCGCCATACCACACCCTATATACCCACCAAGTTTGGAGATCATAAGATCAAAGTTACTCAAAAAATAAGGGTTTCGTAATTTGACCTTGGGGTCAATAATTTTCGACCTCCAGCGTTAACCATGAAGGTCAAGGCCGATCGCCACCAAAAACTAATCAGCTGAGCGCCAGACCATATACTAGATTCCCATGAAGATTGGAGACGATCCGATCAAAGTTACTCAAAAAATAAGGGTTTCGTCGACCTCCATGATTGACCACAAAGTGACCTTGACCTTTGACCTTGACATTCAAAATATTGTGTGCTGAAGGGTATCTCTATAGGACTCTGATATGCGAAGTTACAGGAGTTTCCAATGACTCAATATGGTAACTGAAACTTGAAAATTTTACCTTTTGGTCAAAATTGAATGACCTTCAAAATGACCTTGAAGGTCAAGGCCGATCGACACCAAAAACTAATCAACTGAGCGCCATACCACACCCTATATACCCACCAAGTTTGGAGATCATAAGATCAAAGTTACTCAAAAAATAAGGGTTTCGTAATTTGACCTTGGGGTCAATAATTTTCGACCTCCAGCGCTAACCATGAAGGTCAAGGCCGATCGCCACCAAAAACTAATCAGCTGAGCGCCGGACCATATACTAGATTCCCATGAAGTTTGGAGACGATCCGATCAAAGTTACTCAAAAAATAAGGGTTTCGTCGACCTCCATGATTGACCACAAAGTGACCTTGACCTTTGACCTTGACCTTCAAAATTGTGTGTGCTGAAGGGTATCTCTATAGGACTCTGATATGCGAAGTTACAGGAGTTTCCAATAATAACTGTGGTCTACAGAGTGATCTAAACGTGGAAAAAAAATGATTAACCACAAACAAAAAAACAAAAAAACAAAATGAACATATGTCACCCACAGGGTGAACCGTATCTTGCCAAAATGTGAACATGAGTGACTTGCTTCAGGTCACACTGAGGTGAACAGAACTGCTATCCACTAGAAGCGACTCTTTGAGGAATGTCTGCCCACGAGATATTGAAAGATTTTGATGAGAACTGAGGAAATAATTTTTTCATGAAAATTCCGTTTTTTCGTCATGACGTCATCAAATGACGTCATAGCGTCAAACTGTTTACAGATCTGGGAAGCACTCATCAAGGGCATTCATATGAGGTATTACTCGATATGGTACCTACGATTTCAAAATTTGACCTTGGGGTCAATAATTTTCGACCTCCAGCGCTAACCATGAAGGTCAAGGCCGATCGCCACCAAAAACTAATCAGCTGAGCGCCGGACCATATACTAGATTCCCATGAAGTTTGGAGACGATCCGATCAAAGTTACTCAAAAAATAAGGATTTCAACATTTGACCTTGGGGTCAATAATTTTCGACCTCCAGCGCTAACCATGAAGGTCAAGGCCGATCGCCACCAAAAACTAATCAGCTGAGCGCCGGACCATATACTAGATTCCCATGAAGTTTGGAGACGATCCGATCAAAGTTACTCAAAAAATAAGGGTTTTGTCGACCTCCATGATTGACCACAAAGTGACCTTGACCTTTGACCTTGACCTTCAAAATTTTGTGTGCTGAAGGGTATCTCTATAGGACTCTGATATGCGAAGTTACATGCGAAGATATGCGAAGATATGGTACCTACGATTTCAACATTTGACCTTGGGGTCAATAATTTTCGACCTCCAGCGCTAACCATGAAGGTCAAGGCCGATCGCCACCAAAAACTAATCAGCTGAGCGCCGGACCATATACTAGATTCCCATGAAGTTTGGAGACGATCCGATCAAAGTTACTCAAAAAATAAGGGTTTCAACATTTGACCTTGGGGTCAATAATTTTCGACCTCCAGCGCTAACCATGAAGGTCAAGGCCGATCGCCACCAAAAACTAATCAGCTGAGCGCCGGACCATATACTAGATTCCCATGAAGTTTGGAGACGATCCGATCAAAGTTACTCAAAAAATAAGGGTTTCGTCGACCTCCATGATTGACCACAAAGTGACCTTGACCTTTGACCTTGACCTTCAAAATTTTGTGTGCTGAAGGGTATCTCTATAGGACTCTGATATGCGAAGTTACAGGAGTTTCCAATAATAACTGTGGTCTACAGAGTGATCTAAATATGATTAACCACAAACAAAAAAACAAAAAAACAAAAAAACAAACAAACATACAAGCTGACTAATACATCTTGCAAAAACTTCGTTTTGGCAAGATAATAAACCTATGTCACCCACAGGGTGAACCGTATCTTGCCAAAATGTGAACATGAGTGACTTGCTTCAGGTCACACTGAGGTGAACAGAACTGCTATCCACTAGAAGCGACTCTTTGAGGAATGTCTGCCCACGAGATATTGAAAGATTTTGATGAGAACTGAGGAAATAATTTTTTCATGAAAATTCCGTTTTTTCGTCATGACGTCATCAAATGACGTCATAGCGTCAAACTGTTTACAGATCTGGGAAGCACTCATCAAGGGCATTCATATGAGGTATTACTCGATATGGTACCTACGATTTCAAAATTTGACCTTGGGGTCAATAATTTTCGACCTCCAGCGCTAACCATGAAGGTCAAGGCCGATCGCCACCAAAAACTAATCAGCTGAGCGCCGGACCATATACTAGATTCCCATGAAGTTTGGAGACGATCCGATCAAAGTTACTCAAAAAATAACGATTTCAACATTTGACCTTGGGGTCAATAATTTTCGACCTCCAGCGCTAACCATGAAGGTCAAGGCCGATCGCCACCAAAAACTAATCAGCTGAGCGCCGGACCATATACTAGATTCCCATGAAGTTTGGAGACGATCCGATCAAAGTTACTCAAAAAATAAGGGTTTCGTCGACCTCCATGATTGACCACAAAGTGACCTTGACCTTTGACCTTGACCTTCAAAATTTTGTGTGCTGAAGGGTATCTCTATAGGACTCTGATATGCGAAGTTACAGGAGTTTCCAATAATAACTGTGGTCTACAGAGTGATCTGAAGGTCAAGGTCAAAGGTCAAGGTCGACCTCCAGCGCTAACCATGAAGGTCAAGGCCGATCGCCACAAAAAACTAATCAGCTGAGCGCCGGACCATATACTAGATTCCCATGAAGTTTGGAGACGATCCGATCAAAGTTACTCAAAAAATAACGATTTCAACATTTGACCTTGGGGTCAATAATTTTCGACCTCCAGCGCTAACCATGAAGGTCAAGGCCGATCGCCACCAAAAACTAATCAGCTGAGCGCCGGACCATATACTAGATTCCCATGAAGTTTGGAGACGATCCGATCAAAGTTACTCAAAAAATAAGGGTTTCGTCGACCTCCATGATTGACCACAAAGTGACCTTGACCTTTGACCTTGACCTTCAAAATTTTGGGTGCTGAAGGGTATCTCTATAGGACTCTGATATGCGAAGTTACAGGAGTTTCCAATAATAACTGTGGTCTACAGAGTGATCTAAACGTGGAAAAAAAATGATTAACCACAAACAAAAAAACAAAAAAAAAAACAAACAAAATAAACATATGTCACCCACAGGGTGAACCGTATCTTGCCAAGTGACCTTGACCTTTGACCTTGACCTTCATAATTTTGTGTGCTAAAGGGTATCTCTAAAAGACTCTGATATGCGAACTTACAAGAGTTTCCAAAGGGAACTGTGCTCTACAGAGTGACCTAAACAATGCGAACTAAAGCAATACAATATACATGAAAAGTGCAGTTTTTTCGTCATAACGCCGTCAAATGACGTCACATTGTCAAACTAGTTATATGTTTGGAAAGCACTCAACAAGGGCTTCAATTTGAGGTACTACTCGATATGGTAACTGAAACTTGAAAATTTTACCTTTTGGTCAAAATTGAATGACCTTCAAAATGACCTTGAAGGTCAAGGCCGATCGAAACCAAAAACTAATCAGCTGAGCGCCATACCACACCCTATATACCCACCAAGTTTGGAGATCATAAGATCAAAGTTACTCAAAAAATAAGGGTTTCGTTGACCTCCATGATTGACCCAATTGAATGACCTTCAAAATGACCTTGAAGGTCAAGGCCGATCGACACCAAAAACTAATCAGCTGAGCGCCATACCACACCCTATATACCCACCAAGTTTGGAGATCATAAGATCAAAGTTACTCAAAAAATAAGGGTTTCGTTGACCTCCATGATTGACCGCAAAGTGACCTTGACCTTTGACCTTGACCTTCAAAATTTTGTGTGCTGAAGGGTATCTCTATAGGACTCTGATATGCGAAGTTACAGGAGTTTCCAATAATAACTGTGGTCTACAGAGTGATCTAAACGTGAAAAAAAAATGATTAACCACAAACAAAAAAATGAACATATGTCACCCACAGGGTGAACCGTATCTTGCCAAAATGTGAACATGAGTGACTTGCTTCAGGTCACACTGAGGTGAACTGAGGTGAACACTGAGGTGAATATTTGAAAATTTTCGATATATTTTCGACCTCAGCGCTAACCATGAACGTCAAGGCCGTTCGCCACCAAAAACTGATCAGCTGTGCACTAGACCATATACTACAATATTGTAAAGTTTCGAGCTGATTCGACTAACAATACTCCAAACATAAGGGTTTAGTTGACCTCCATGATTGGCCGCAAAGTGACCTTGACCTTTGACCTTGACCTTCATAATTTTGTGTGCTAAAGGGTATCTCTAAAAGACTGATATGCAAACTTACAAGAGTTTCCAAAGGGAACTGTGCTCTACAGAGTGACCTAAACAATGCGAACTAAAGCAATACAATATACATGAAAAGTGCAGTTTTTTCGTCATAACGCCGTCAAATGACGTCACATTGTCAAACTAGTTATATGTTTGGAAAGCACTCAACAAGGGCTTCAATTTGAGGTACTACTCGATATGGTAACTGAAACTTGAAAATTTTACCTTTTGGTCAAAATTGAATGACCTTCAAAATGACCTTGAAGGTCAAGGCCGATCGACACCAAAAACTAATCAACTGAGCGCCATACCACACCCTATATACCCACCAAGTTTGGAGATCATAAGATCAAAGTTACTCAAAAAATAAGGGTTTCGTAATTTGACCTTGGGGTCAATAATTTTCGACCTCCAGCGCTAACCATGAAGGTCAAGGCCGATCGCCACCAAAAACTAATCAGCTGAGCGCCGGACCATATACTAGATTCCCATGAAGTTTGGAGACGATCCGATCAAAGTTACTCAAAAAATTAGTGTTTCGTCGACCTCCATGATTGACCACAAAGTGACCTTGACCTTTGACCTTGACCTTCAAAATTTTGTGTGCTGAAGGGTATCTCTATAGGACTCTGATATGCGAAGTTACAGGAGTTTCCAATAATAACTGTGGTCTACAGAGTGATCTAAACGTGAAAAAAAATGATTAACCACAAACAAAAAAACAAAAAAACAAAAAAACAAACAAAAAAACAAACATACAAGCTGACTAATACATCTTGCAAAAACTTCGTTTTGGCAAGATAACAAACATACAAGCTGACTAATACATCTTGCAAAAACTTCGTTTTGGCAAGATAATAAACATATGTCACCCACAGGGTGAACCGTATCTTTCCAATTATATGTTTGGAAAGCACTCAACAAGGGCTTCAATTTGAGGTACTACTCGATATGGTAACTGAAACTTGAAAATTTTACCTTTTGGTCAAAATTGAATGACCTTCAAAATGACCTTGAAGGTCAAGGCCGATCGACACCAAAAACTAATCAACTGAGCGCCATACCACACCCTATATACCCACCAAGTTTGGAGATCATAAGATCAAAGTTACTCAAAAAATAAGGGTTTCGTAATTTGACCTTGGGGTCAATAATTTTCGACCTCCAGCGCTAACCATGAAGGTCAAGGCCGATCGCCACCAAAAACTAATCAGCTGAGCGCCAGACCATATACTAGATTCCCATGAAGATTGGAGACGATCCGATCAAAGTTACTCAAAAAATAAG
This sequence comes from Myxine glutinosa, assembly GCF_964187855.1. Classification (NCBI taxonomy): domain Eukaryota; kingdom Metazoa; phylum Chordata; class Myxini; order Myxiniformes; family Myxinidae; genus Myxine; species Myxine glutinosa. The sequence continues at coordinate 50,152,254 of NC_136274.1, forward strand.
GGTTTCGTCGACCTCCATGATTGACCACAAAGTGACCTTGACCTTTGACCTTGACCTTCAAAATTTTGTGTGCTGAAGGGTATCTCTATAGGACTCTGATATGCGAAGTTACAGGAGTTTCCAATGACTCAATATGGTAACTGAAACTTGAAAATTTTACCTTTTGGTCAAAATTGAATGACCTTCAAAATGACCTTGAAGGTCAAGGCCGATCGACACCAAAAACTAATCAACTGAGCGCCATACCACACCCTATATACCCACCAAGTTTGGAGATCATAAGATCAAAGTTACTCAAAAAATAAGGGTTTCGTAATTTGACCTTGGGGTCAATAATTTGACCTCCAGCGCTAACCATGAAGGTCAAGGCCGATCGCCACCAAAAACTAATCAGCTGAGCGCCGGACCATATACTAGATTCCCATGAAGTTTGGAGACGATCCGATCAAAGTTACTCAAAAAATAAGGGTTTCGTCGACCTCCATGATTGACCACAAAGTGACCTTGACCTTTGACCTTGACCTTCAAAATTTTGTGTGCTGAAGGGTATCTCTATAGGACTCTGATATGCGAAGTTACAGGAGTTTCCAATAATAACTGTGGTCTACAGAGTGATCTAAACGTGGAAAAAAAATGATTAACCACAAACAAAAAAACAAAAAAACAAAAAAACAAAAAAACAAACAAAATAAAACTCACCCACAGGGTGAACCGTATCTTGCCAATGTTTGGAAAGCACTCAACAAGGGCTTCAATTTGAGGTACTACTCGATATGGTAACTGAAACTTGAAAATTTTACCTTTTGGTCAAAATTGAATGACCTTCAAAATGACCTTGAAGGTCAAGGCCGATCGACACCAAAAACTAATCAACTGAGCGCCATACCACACCCTATATACCCACCAAGTTTGGAGATCATAAGATCAAAGTTACTCAAAAAATAAGGGTTTCGTTGACCTCCATGATTGACCGCAAAGTGACCTTGACCTTTGACCTTGACCTTAATAATTTCGTATGGTGAATAGTATGTCTTCATGACCAACGCACATGAAATATTGAAAGATTTTGATGAGAACTGAGGAAATAATTTTTTCATGAAAATTCCGTTTTTTCGTCATGATGTCATCAAATGACGTCATAGCGTCAAACTGTTTACAGATCTGGGAAGCACTCATCAAGGGCATTCATATGAGGTATTACTCGATATGGTACCTACGATTTCAAAATTTGACCTTGGGGTCAATAATTTTCGACCTCCAGCGATAACCATGAAGGTCAAGGCCGATCGCCACCAAAAACTAATCAGCTGAGCGCCGGACCATATACTAGATTCCCATGAAGTTTGGAGACGATCCGATCAAAGTTACTCAAAAAATAAGGATTTCAACATTTGACCTTGGGGTCAATAATTTTCGACCTCCAGCGCTAACCATGAAGGTCAAGGCCGATCGCCACCAAAAACTAATCAGCTGAGCGCCGGACCATATACTAGATTCCCATGAAGTTTGGAGACGATCCGATCAAAGTTACTCAAAAAATAAGGGTTTCGTCGACCTCCATGATTGACCACAAAGTGACCTTGACCTTTGACCTTGACCTTCAAAATTTTGTGTGCTGAAGGGTATCTCTATAGGACTCTGATATGCGAAGTTACATGCGAAGATATGCGAAGATATGGTACCTACGATTTCAACATTTGACCTTGGGGTCAATAATTTTCGACCTCCAGCGCTAACCATGAAGGTCAAGGCCGATCGCCACCAAAAACTAATCAGCTGAGCGCCGGACCATATACTAGATTCCCATGAAGTTTGGAGACGATCCGATCAAAGTTACTCAAAAAATAAGGGTTTCAACATTTGACCTTGGGGTCAATAATTTTCGACCTCCAGCGCTAACCATGAAGGTCAAGGCCGATCGCCACCAAAAACTAATCAGCTGAGCGCCGGACCATATACTAGATTCCCATGAAGTTTGGAGACGATCCGATCAAAGTTACTCAAAAAATAAGGGTTTCGTCGACCTCCATGATTGACCACAAAGTGACCTTGACCTTTGACCTTGACCTTCAAAATTTTGTGTGCTGAAGGGTATCTCTATAGGACTCTGATATGCGAAGTTACAGGAGTTTCCAATAATAACTGTGGTCTACAGAGTGATCTAAACGTGAAAAAAAATGATTAACCACAAACAAAAAAACAAAAAAACAAACAAAAAAACAAACATACAAGCTGACTAATACATCTTGCAAAAACTTCGTTTTGGCAAGATAAAAAACAAACAAAAAAACAAACAAAAAAACAAACATACAAGCTGACTAATACATCTTGCAAAAACTTCGTTTTGGCAAGATAAAAACAAACATACAAGCTGACTAATACATCTTGCAAAAACTTCGTTTTGGCAAGATAAATATCTTATTTTAATCCATTTTAAATTCATGATGTAACAACAAAATGTGAAAAAAGTCAAGGGGTGTGATTCCTTTCTGAAGGCACTATGATTTTTTTTTCTTTTTTTTTTTGTATACAAGATCGAGGCTCGTGAAAGAGCGAACATTAATCACACAGAAAGACAAACCGACACATAAAACATATAACATAGGGAGCGGTAGACAAGATGGGGAGAGAGGGGGAAGGACACAAACACAACATTTGAGAGCAGGGACCGAGAGACATGGAGACATCGAGAGATCTGAGAGAGGGCGAGGGCTTTGGGGGGGGGGGGGGGGGCGTGGGAAGGGAGCGGTGGGAGAGGTATATAACACATGGACACTGCCAGGACTTCCAGGAAAGAAGTTGGAATTTCAAACAAGGTGGATCTGGGATGAATTAGCGGGGGTAGAAAAGATCAAGGTTTTGGATGGGGGAAGATGAGATGGTGGTGAACAGCTGTTTTAAAGACCTGGAGGGAGGAGTGGGATTGAAGGGAGTGAGGGATTTTGTTCCAGAGGCGGGAGAAAAGAGGAATGAAAGAGTGAAGGTGAGCAGAGAGCCGAGATTTCGGCAGTTTAACCATCAGAGGGTTGCTGGCAGATCTTGTGCGACCTGTAGGAATATTTGGGGGACAGAGCACAGAGAGAGCTGGGGGTGCAAGGCCGGAGAGGAGTCGGTAGAAGACAGAAAGACCACCTAGCTGCCTGCGGTGGGTGAGTGAAAGGCCCTCAGAGATAGCTTCATCGCGGGAGATTCCAATAATTCTGAAAGCTTTGGTTTCAACAGCGTGAAGCCGAGCTAGGTGTGAGGCAGGAGCACCGGCCCATAGGGGAGAACAGTATTCCATTGAGCTGTGGATGAAAGCCTTGTATGTGGTGAGGAGCTCAGGTGTGCCGAGGAAGGACTTCGCACGACGGAGAATGCCCAGTCGGCGACTGGCTTTGGAGGCCAGCTTGGAAATGTGGTTTTCCCAAGAAAGATCATGGCAGATAGTGAGACCCAAAATCTTGAGCGACAGAACTTCTTGGAGAGGATTGTTGAGAAAGTAGATGGGAGGGTTGTCCAGTCGATCTTTTCGGAGAGACATAGTAAGAGTGTGAGATTTGTCAGGATTGAAAGACATGTTCCACTTGTTTGACCAGTCTGTGATTTTGTCCAGGTCTTCAGAGAGTGAGGAGGCAGCAGACTGCCGATCTGAGGGAAGAGGAATGGAGCGGCAGAGAGTGGAGTCATCAGCAAAGAGATAGAGAGGATTTTCGAGAGAGTCAGAGAGATCATTGATGAAGACCAGAAAAAGCACGGGGCCCAGAACACTGCCTTGGGGAACTCCAGCCTGAACAGGAAGAGGAGATGAGAGAAACCCATTCAGGGCCACACGTTGACGACGACTAGAGAGGAAGTCCGCCAGCCATGCGTGGAGATTTCCATGGATACCAAAGGAGGAGAGTTTGGTGAGCAGAGCGGGGTGCCAGACCGTGTCGAAGGCACGTGATATGTCGAGGGAGACAGCTCTAATTTCCTGTTTGGCATTGAGGACCTCCATCCATTGTTGAGACAGCAGAAGCAGCATGTCCAGAGTAGAGTGACCTGGTCTGAAACCAAATTGATGATCAGAGATCAAGCCATTGGAGAAGAGGAAAGATTTCATATCCGAAGCAATGATGGATTCCATGACTTTGCTGATAATTGGGAGAAGGCTGATTGGTCTGTAGTTGCTAGGATCTGTTTTTGCACCTTTTTTGTGCAAAGCGGTGATGTTGGCTGATTTCCAAGCAGATGGCAGTTGACCTTGAGCAAAAGAGAGGGTGAAGAGAACAGAGAGAGGGTGAGACAGAGCAGCAGAGCAGGATTTTAGGACCCGTGGGCTGATGCCGTCGGGTCCAGTTGCAGAATCAGAGTCGAGGGTTGACAGAAACTTTTCCACCTTGTCAGGAGGAAAGGACACGGAGTCCAGGAGCAGCAGGGTACGACTGGGTATGGTGGGTACAGAGAGGGATGGGTTTGGGACACAAGATTTAGAGGCAAACACAGAGTTGAGGCATTCAGCTTTTTCACGTGCGGAGTCAGCTGTGTAGCCGTTTGAGGTAAGGGAGGGGATGGAGGGGGAACAAACACCAGAAACGGATTTGACCAGACGCCACCAGGATTTGGAAGAGAGACAGATAAGAGAGTTCGGTCTTGAGAACGGAGAGATATTGTTTCCTGGCTCTCCTGAGGGTGGACACACACTTGTTTCGGGCCTTGTGAAAGGAAATGAGATTTCCTTCCGTTGGATTTGCTTTCCAGGAGACGAAGGCAAGTTGTTTCTGGGCAACAGCCTCACCACAAGATTCCGTGTACCATGGACGGGAGGAAGGGTATGACAACTGAAGACGAGATGGGATAAATCTGTGCATGAGAGAGAGCAATTTACTTTGGAAGAATTCCCAGGATGAGTTGATGTCAGAGGTGGTAGAGATGGGAGACCAGTCCAGATGATTGATGGCTGCTTGAAGACCGTGCCAGTTGGCCTGAGTGAAATGCCAGACTCGTCGACGCTGAGCAGGCTCCCTGAGGATGGTCAGAGAGATGTCCACTTTAACAAGGACATGATCAGATGATCCGATCGGAGCAGAAGAAGAGCAGCAGACATTTTCAGGGAAGTTAGTCATAACCAAGTCCAGAAGGAGAAGATGTTCCGTTGACTGAGAACCGGGTCGGGAAATTGACAGATTGTGTCAGTCCCAGTGAGTCGCAGAAGTCCTTTGCTGAGGAGCCATGGCTGGTGAGAGAGGTACCCACACCCAGCCAACTGGCATGATGACAGTTGAAATCACCACATATGAGGAAGAGAGAGTTGGGATGAGTAGATAGAAGTTGGTCCATATCATCAGACAGCGAGATGTAGATGGAGTCATCACTGTTTGGTGGACGGTACAACACACATATGAACAAGAGGTGGGAGCAAAGGGGAAGCCGTAGCCAGAGGTATTCCTGGGGGTGAGGTGGAGAGAGTGCAGTGCAGGGCGAGTGAGGAAGAGAGTTTTTGATAAAGATAGCAACCCCGCCTCCAGGACGAGGCTCAGGTCTATCATACCGGAGGAGGGAGTAGCCCGGGAGAGATAGTATGGAATCGGAGACATCATAAAGGAGGAAAGTTTCTGTTAAGCAGATCACGTCTGGTTTGTCAGAAGCAACCTGTATGGAGAGATCAGTTAAGTTTGAACGAAGGCCCCGGATGTTTGAGGTCCATACCGTTAATGAAGAGGAAGGGGGAGCATCAGATACAGAACAGGGGGGGAGGAGGGGTAGGGTAAGATGTGGAAGAGGTGGAAGAGGTAGGGAGAGCTGTTGAAGGTGTGTCAGAGATTTCAGAATAGCTCGGAGAAAGGGAAGGATGGGGCGGACAAAAGGTTTGATGGTGATTGGGTGAGGCACAATGAGGTGTTATTTGAGGAGGGGGAAGAGCGAGGCAGAAGGTTGGGGGAGATGGAGGTGAGAGTTTGAAGGGGGAAGAAGCGGGGAGGACGCTTTGAGGAGGGGGAGTGAGAGGGGGGAAATTGAGAAGCAATGAGGGTGGGGAGATTTGAAGGGGAGGGGTGAGGGGGGAGTTTGGGAGGGAAGGGACAAGGGGAGGGATTTGAAAGGGATGGGATATGGGGGAGATTTGGAGGGGAGGGGTGAGGCAGGAGTCTAGGAGGGGAGGGGCGAGGGGGCGTCTTGGCGGGGAGGGGTGAGGGGGTAGTTTAGGAGGGAGGGGGCAAGGGGGGAGATTTGAAAGGGATGGGTGATGGGGAAGATTTGGAGGGGAGGGGTGATGGGGAAGATTTGGAGGGGAGGGGTTATGGGGAAGATTTGGAGGGGAGGGGTGAGATTGGATTTTTGAAAGTGTACGATTTATGGGAAACGAACATTTATTGCAAAATGAGTTTCTTGTGACCTTCGAGTTAAAAATACGTTTAAGGACGCTGGATGGAGGATGGAGTGCAGGAGAGTTTAGGGAATGTAGAAAAAAGGCACTATAGGAGATGGATATTTTTTTGGGGATGAATTGATTTGGTGAGCAAGTCGAAAGCAGCCTGTTAAAGAAGAAGAAGAAAAAGGTGTTATAAAATATGACGGAATACATAACTTGAGGGGAAAGTGTAAACATTGAAGGTTAATGAGTGAAAACTATCTGGGGAAATGGGGGAAAAACACGTGGTCGAAGAACGAACGAACGAATAAGAATGAATAAACGAATGAGAACAGAGAAGGAAATGTGTTGTTATTTTTTTTTTTTTTTTTTTTTTTGAGTTGAGATTTACACAAGGAAGTAGGCTATGGGTGAAAAGACTGGTAATACAGAGAACGAAAGTTATTGGATCACAAACGACGGACCGCTGAGAAAAACAAAGCCTCAAGGTTGTACAGTGCACACTGTACAAGGCCTCAAGACACGACACAAATTAACACGATTTTCAATACAGGTATGAAAGATTTGCACCGAAAAATCTTCGTCGGGACACAATATACGTACAACACCATAAATAAATACAGTTTTAACGAAAATACAAATGGAAACAATCACTTAACTTCGATTTCAAATCGTTCGCGACGCGGCAAAGGCCTTGCTCGCGACACGGCAAACAGACGATCAATTTATGAAAGATAAACACCGAGAAACAACCAAAGTTGCACACAATAACTTCACACACCGAAAGATAAATACAGTTTCGACAAAATACAATTGTGAACAGACTTAACTTCGAAAAACGTGGAGACCGTGTGGAGCTTCGAAAATCCCTGCCGCCGTCTCCAAGATCTCGCGAGATGATCAGAATCAGAATCAGGTCAGAATGATCAGGTCAGAATCAGAATCAGAATCAGGTCAGAATGATCAGGTCAGAATCCTGAATTCTGACCAGGATTTAAATTTTTTATTGATTATTTATTTTAAAATGCTTCACTTCCATCATTTCTCCATCAGAAGTACCCATAGTCTTTTTCTTCCCCACAATCTATTCTTCCTCTCACACATAACGTGGACCAACTTTTAACCACTCAACCACTTTTAACTTTAATTCAATTTCAATTGTCACCATGCCAATTGGCTTGGTGTTGGAACCTCTTCAACCAGCCTTGGCACTTCAGCAAAGGACTTCTGTGGTTCCATGGAACTGACTCAATCTCTAAACTTTCTGACCAGGATTTCTTCCAATGACAAATCCTCTTTTCGAGACCTGGTGATGGCCAACTTCCCCGCAAATGTCTCCTGCTCTTTCTCTGCTCCAATTGTTTCATCTGATCACGTGCTTGCAAGAGTCAATAACTCTCTGCCTATTATCAGAGCTCGCTCAGTGCCAGAGAGTCTGGCAGTTCACTCACACAGATTGTCAGGGATGGCAAGCAGCCATCTTGCTTCAGGACTGGTCTCCCATATCTACCAACCCTGATATTAACTCAGTCTGGGAATTCTTCCACATAAATCTGCTGTCTTGTATGCACTGATCCACACCATCTCGTCTTCAGTTATTCTACCCTTCTTCCAGCCCATGGTACACTGAATAGTGTGATGACACAGTTGTTCTGAAGCAGCTTTCCTTCTTTTCCTGGACAGAAAACCCGGCAGAAGGCAACCTTATTTCATCCCACAAAGTCCGCAACAGGTATTTGTCCATTCTCAGGAGAGCCAGAAAACAGCATCTGCCAACCTCAAGATTGAACTTTCAAACTTGTCTCCCACCTCTAAAAACCTGGTGGTGCCTTGTTAAATCTGTCTCCAGGGAATGCTCTCTCTACAACACTTCCCTCTCTTCAAATGGCACCACAGCAGTTTCAGCTCTTGAGAAGGCCGAATACCTCAATTCTGAGTTTGCTTCCAAATCTTGTGTACCAAACCCCCCACTCTACTTTCTTAGCAATCCTTTTGAGGAAGCTCGATCATTGAAACCCATGGGTCTCACCATCAGCCATGATCTTTCTTGGGCAAACCACTTTTCAAAGTTGGCAGCCAAAGCCAACCACCGACTGGGAATGCTGCATCACATAAAGTCCTTCCTTGGTACACCAGAATGCCTATCCATCTACAAGGTCATCATCTGCAGCTTGATGGAATACTGGTCTCCCCTTTGGGCTGGCGCTCCTGCCTCACACCTTGTTCAGCTTGACGTGAGGAAAACGAAGGCCTTCAATATTATTGGAATCTCCCACGATGAAGATGAGTCTATGGGCCTATCACTTTCTCATCGCAGACAGGTTGGTGGTCTCTCTGTCTTCTACTGCTTCCTTTTTTTGGTCTGGTGCCCTTGTTCCTTCTGTGTTTTGTCCCACAGGTTTCTACAGTGCCCATATGGTCCACCATCAATCCCCTTCTGGTGAAACTCCCAAAATTCTGCTCACCTCCACTCATTTGTTCCTATTTTTAAGCCACCTGTGGAACCAACTTCCATATCCTTGTCAATCTCATTCGTCCCTCCAGATCTTCAAGACAGCTGTTCACCACCATCTCAGATGATGTAGTTCATCCACATCTCAAACCATGGTCATGATACCCACGTTAACTCCCCCTCCTACGCCCAAGCTCACCTCCTTCCAAACTTCCAGTTTTTCCTTCCTAAGAGTTTTCTTCTGTATCCATCTTGTCCACCGCATGCATCCTCCTCTACCCCTCATTCCTCACCACACCAATTATTTTTCAAAATCTCCCTCTATTTTGTCCTTCAACCCTGCTGTTGGTGTTTGTTCTCTTTCTTTTCTTTCTCATTCATTCACTTTTTTTTTTTTTCTCTCTCTTTCTCTCTTTCTCTCTTTTTCTCTCTCTTTCTCTCTTTCTCTCTTTTTCTTTCTCTCTCTCTCTCTCTCTCTCTCTCTCTCTCTCTCTCTCTCTCTCTCTCTCTCTCTCTCTCTCTCTCTCTCTCTCTCTCTCTCTCTCTCTCTCTCTCTCTCTCTCTCTCTCTCTCTCTCTCTCTCTCTCTCTCTCTCTCTCTCTCTCTCTCTCTCTCTCTCTCTCTCTCTCTCTCTCTCTCTCTCTCTCTCTCTCTCTCTCTCTCTCTACTGAACCGAGGCTCGTGAAAGAGCTAACATTCACTTCACAAACAAATCGACCAGACAAACAAAATACACAAAAAGAGGGAGCGGAAGACAAGATGGGGAGAAAAGGGGAAGCGCACACACACACACACACACACACACACACACACACACACACACACACACACACACACACACACATCCGAGAGCAGGGAGATGTGTGGAAGGGAGAGGGCCCGGGGGGAGGAGGCGTGGGAAGGGGGGGGGGGGGGGGGGGAGGGAGAAGTATAAAGCACAAGGACACCAAGGACTTTCAGGACAAAAGTTGGTATTTCAAAAAGTGGAATTGGGGTGAAATTAGCGGGGGTAGAAAAGATCAAGGTTTTGGATGGGGGAAGATAAGAGATGGTGGTGAACAGCTGTTTTAAAGACTTGGAGGGTGGAGTGGGATTGAAGAGAGTGAGGGAGTTTGTTCCAGAGGCGGGAGAAAAGAGGAATGAAGGAGTGAAGGTGAGCAGAGAGTCTTGATTTTGGCAGTTTAACCAAAAGAGGGTTGCAGGCAGATCTTGTGCGACCTGTAGGAATATTTGCGGGACAGAGCCCAGAGAGAGCTGGGGGGGCAAGGCCAGAGAGGAGTCGGTAGAAGACGGAAAGACCACCAACCTGCCTGCGGTGATTAAGTGAAAGGCCCTCGGAGATAGCGTCATCACGGGAGATTCCAATGATTCTGAATGCTTTGGTTTCAACAGCGTGAAGGCGAGCTAGGTGTGAGGCAGGAGCACCTGCCCAGAGGGGAGAGCAGTACTCAATTGAGCTGCGGATGAAAGCCTTGTATGTGGTGAGGAGCTCAGCTGTGCCAAGGAAGGACTTCGCACGACGGAGGATGCCCAGTCGGCGACTGGCTTTGGAGGCCAGCTTGGAAATGTGGTTTTCCCAGGAAAGATCATGGCAGATAGTGAGACCCAAAAGCTTGAGTGACAGAACTTCTTGGAGAGGATTATTCAGAAAGTAGATGGGAGGGTTGTCCAGTCGGTCTTTTTGGAGAGACATCGTAAGAGTGTGAGATTTCTCAGGATTGAAAGACATGTTCCACTTGTTTGCCCAGTCTGTGATTTTGTCCAGGTGTGCAGAGAGTGAGGAGGCTGCAGACTGCCGATCTGAGGGATGAGGAATGGAGCGGCAGAGAGTGGAGTCATCAGCAAAGAGATAGAGAGGATTTTCAAGAGAGTCAGAGAGATCATTGATGAAGACCAGAAAAAGCACAGGGCCCAGAACACTGCCTTGGGGAACTCCAGCCTGAACAGGAAGAGGAGATGAGAGAAACCCATTCAGGGCCACACGTTGACGACGACTAGAGAGGAAGTCCGCCAGCCATGCGTGGAGATTTCCATGGATACCAAAGGAGGAGAGTTTGGGGAGCAGAGCGGGGTGCCAGACCGTATCGAAGGCACGTGATATGTCGAGGGAAACAGCTCTAATTTCCTGTTTGGCATTGAGGACCTCCATCCATTGTTGAGACAGCAGAAGCAGCATGTCCAGAGTAGAGTGACCTGGTCTGAAACCAAATTGATGATCAGAGATCAAGCCATTGGAGAAGAGGAAAGATTTCATATCCGAAGCAATGATGGATTCAATGACTTTGCTGATAATTGGGAGAAGGCTGATTGGTCTGTAGTTGCTAGGATCTGTTTTTGCACCTTTTTTGTGCAAAGCGGTGATGTTGGCTGATTTCCAAGCAGATGGCAGTTGACCTTGAGCAAAAGAGAGGGTGAAGAGAACAGAGAGAGGGAGTGAAAGAGCGGAAGAACAGGATTTTAGGACCCGTGGGCTGATGCCGTCAGGTCCAGTTGCAGAATCAGAGTCGAGGGTTGACAAACTTTTACACCTTGTCAGGAGGAAAGGACACGGAGTCCAGGAGCAGCTGGGTACGACTGGGTATGGTGGGTACAGAGAGGAATGGGTTTGGGACACAAGATTTAGAGGCAAACTCAGAGTTGAGGCATTCAGCTTTTTCACGTGCGGAGTCAGCTGTGTAGCCGTTTGAGGTAAGGGAGGGGATGGAGGGGGAACAAACACCAGAAACAGATTTGACCAGATGCCACCAGGATTTGGAAGAGGGAAACAGATAAGAGAGTTCGGTCTTGAGAACGGAGAGATATTGTTTCCTGGCTCTCCTGAGGGTGGACACACACTTGTTTCGGGCTTTGTGAAAGGAAATGAGATTTCCTTCCGTTGGATTTGCTTTCCAGGAGACGAAGGCAAGTTGTTTCTGGGCAACAGCCTCACCACAAGATTCCGTGTACCATGGACGGGAGGAAGGGTATGACAACTGAAGACGAGATGGGATAAATCTGTGCATGAGAGAGAGCAATTTACTTTGGAATAATTCCCAGGATGAGTTGATGTCAGAGGTGGTAGAGATGGGAGACCAGTCCAGATGATTGATGGCTGCTTGAAGACCGTGCCAGTTGGCCTGAGTGAAATGCCAGACTCGTCGACGCTGAGCAGGCTCCCTGAGAATGGTCAGAGAGATGTCCACTTTAACAAGGACATGATCAGATGATCCGATTGGAGCAGAAGAAGAGCAGCAGACATTTTCAGGGAAGTTAGTCATAACCAAGTCCAGAAGAGAAGATGCTCCGTTGACTGAGATCCGGGTCGGGAAATTGACAGATTGTGTCAGTCCCAGTGAGTCGCAGAAGTCCTTTGCTGAAGAGCCATGGATGGTGAGAGAGGTACCCACACCCAGCCAACTGGCATGGTGACAATTGAAATCACCACATATGAGGAAGAGAGAGTTGGGATGAGTAGATAGAAGTTGGTCCATATTATCAGACAGCGAGATGTAGATGGAGTCATCACTGTTTGGTGGACGGTACAACACACATATGAACAAGAGGTGGGAGCGAAGGGGAAGCCGTAGCCAGAGATATTCCTGGGGGTGAGGTGGAGAGAGTGCAGTGCAGGGCGAGTGAGGAAGAGAGTTTTTGATAAAGATAGCAACCCCACCTCCAGGACGAGGCTCAGGTCTATCATACCGGAGGAGGGAGTAACCCGGGAGAGATACTAAGGAATCAGAGACATCATGAAGGAGGAAAGTTTCTGTTAAGCAGATCACGTCTGGTTTGACAGAAGCAACCTGTGTGGAGAGATCAGTTAAGTTTGAACGAAGGCCCCGGATGTTTGAGGTCCATATCGTTAATGAAGAGGAAGGGGGAGCATCGGATACAGAACAGGGGGGAGGAGGGGTAGGGTAAGATGTGGAAGAGGTGGAAGAGGTAGGGAGAGCTGTTGAAGGTGTGTCAGAGATTTCAGAATAGCTCGGAGAAAGGGAAGGATGGGGCAGACAAAAGGTTTGATGGTGATTGGGTGAGGCACAATGAGGTGTTATTTGAGGAGGGGGAAGAGCGAGGCAGAAGGTTGGGGGAGATGGAGGTGAGAGTTGGAAGGGGGAAGAAGTGGGGACGACGCTTTGAGGAGGGGGAGTGAGAGGGGGGAAATTGAGAAGAAATGAGGGTGTGGAGATTTGAAGGGGAGGGGTGAGGGGGTAGTTTGGGAGGGAAGGGACAAGGGGAGGGATTTGAAAGGGATGGGATATGGGGGAGATTTGGAGGGGAGGGGTGAGGGAGGAGTCTAGGAGGGGAGGGGCGAGGGGGAGTCTTGGAGGGGAGGGGTGAGGGGGTAGTTTAGGAGGGAGGGGGCAAGGGGGGAGATTTGAAAGGGATGTGTGATGGGGAAGATTTGGAGGGGAGGGGTGATGGGGAGGATTAGGAGGGGAGGAGAAAGGGGGAAGATTTGAAAGGGATGGGTGATGGGGAAGATTTGGAGGGGAGGGGTGATGGGGAGGATTAGGAGGGGAGGAGAAAGGGGGAAGATTTGAAAGGGATGGGTGATGGGGAAGATTTGAAAGGGAGGGGTGATGGGGAAGATTTGAAAGGGATGGGTGATGGGGAAGATTTGGAGGGGAGGGGTGATGGGGAAGATTTGGAGGGGAGGGGTTATGGGGAAGATTTGGAGGGGAGGGGTGATGGGGAAGATTTGGAGGGGAGGGGTGATGGGGAAGATTTGGAGGGGAGGGGTTATGGGGAAGATTTGGAGGGGAGGGGTGAGATTGGATTTTAGAAAGTGTACGATTAATGGGAAACGAACATTTATTGCAAAATGAGTTTCTTGTGACCTTCGAGTTAAAAATACGTTTCAGGACGCTGGATGGAGGATGGAGTGCAGGAGAGTTTAGGGAATGTAGAAAAAAGGCACTATAGGAGATGGATTTTTTTTTTGGGATGAATAGATTTGGTGAGCAAGTTGAAAGCAGCCTTTTAAATAAGAAGAAAAAGGTGTTATGTATGTCTCTCTCTATGTCTCTCTCTATGTCTCTCTGTCTCTTTTATCTATTGTTCCTTTTGTTCTGTTACATCCTGATCGGTTCGAGCTCTTCCATGAGCCGAGACTCTGTATAAGTATATTTATATAATAATAAAAATAAATCTCTCCAGAAATCTTTTGAAAGAAGAAGATGATCTCACCCTGACGTTCAGAAAAGGCTGGACCTCCAGTGTTCTCTGCTCCTAAGAGGGAAATGGCTCCTGTTGGGCTGACTGGTCTACTGCGCTGGAGAAGATGACAATAGAAAAAGAGTGCGTTAAAGGAAATGGAACAAAAAAGTGGGTTAAAGGAAATGGAACTGCAAATAGGAGGTTATATAAACAACCAAAAACAAACACAACAAAAAATTAGAGGTAGAGGTAGAGAATACAAAAGAGAGCAAAATGGTGTTAATGAAGGGTTTTTTTTTTCTTATTTCTTTCTTTCTTTTACCAAAGAACGAAGTGAAGACATCTCACTTGCCATCGACTAAGGGAGGAAGTGGATTCAAACAAAATTGACATAACCGAAACAAAAGAAAAAAAAAACATGGTGGACTAAAACGAAAAATAAAATTGCCAAACCAAGTGAAGCACCAGGTAAATAAATGGAATTAAATGAGTGGTGAAGGTAAATAAATGGAATTAAATGAGCGGTGAAAGTAAAGAAATGGAATTAAATGTTAAAATAAACAATTCTTAGATTAACAACGATGTGTGTCCACGTCCTCCAGGACATCATCAGCACCTGTCTCATTTGACTTCGCAGGCGGCTCAAGCCAGCTCTCTCGGTCTTGGTGGCTCCAGTGTGGTCCACCTCGTGAATGGATATCCCCGGACTGGTGTATGTGGAGTCAATTGGTCGTACTGAATGAAAGAGTCACAAAACAAAAGTTTGAGCTGAATAAAATTGAAAGCTAAATTAGGAAAATGAAAAGGATCAAATACAGTGGAAAGTACCAAACAAAGTTTGCTTAGAGTGACCATGAAAGAAGACATTCTATACACACCACTCCTCTCGACACCAAATTCCTTTCCACTAAGAATGTGATGAAGAAGAGACTTCATGTCTGATGGGCTCAAGTTCATGAGACTGCTTGAAGCCTCCTCACCTGCTCCACAAAAAAGTGACATTTCAACATCTTTGTTTTGCTTCATTTAGGGTCATGAACAGATCTAGGTGGTGCAAGGGGGGCAAAGGAAGAGCAAGAAAGCAACGAATACACTTCAAAAATCTTTTCTATCCCTGATAACCCTCCCGAGACCCACCTCTTTCCAACTTTCTAGTTTTTCCTTCCCACATCCCTTATTTTTGCAAGTCTCCCTCCATTTTGCCCCTCATCACTGCTGCTGGTGTGCTTCCCCCTCTCTTTGTACTGTTCCTTTTGTTCTGTTACGTCCATTCTATGATGATCTAGCTCCTCCATGAACCTCGACTTTGTACACAATAATAGAACGTGTGTACAGAATGTGCATCAAAGATGATGGGAAGGTTGCACTGAGGAGAGAAGATGATGATGAAGACAAGTCAGGTGATTAATACTGTCGTGCGCCTGCCCTCTGGTGAACATCCTTTATAGTCAAGGCTCTGACGTCATCTCACGACTTCTCCGTGTCCGCTCCTATCAACGAGTTCCATCTTAGCAGTCTTTTTGCCAATCAATCCCGGACCAATCACTGCCCTTCGGGGGGTGGCTCCACAGCCCTGCCCGATTGAGGTGGTGATGTAGCGGCTGTGGCACCAGCAGAAGTGTGTGATGCCTGGTTTCCGGTTGGTTTTTAATTAGTGTCATTAATTATGGTGTCGATTGTTTGGCTTGGCTATAGCGTGTAGTGCGGTGTCATAAGGAACACAGGAAAAGATTACAGAGGCAATTACATACAGGGGATCAATTACCCATAATCCCTCGCCAATTAAACCCACCCCTCTCATGGGGAGGAAGATACAAGCTCTTCCACGATATACGGTCTACACAAATTTCCTACTTATTACATGGGGTTTCTTCTTCTTCATGACAGTCAGAGCACACTACCTATGTATTCTACCTGGACTAAGGTATTGCCTACCCCCTACAAACGTAACAATACAAAAAATCTGGGTAAAGGGGCACACGACACAAACAATTGTGGACAATCATGGCTGAATCGCTTCGTTGTACAAACCTGAGCAGTCGAGATTGCGAGCCAACTCCGTTGCCATGACTTGGATTATGAGGCCAATACGCAGCCGCAGCATCTCAGCAAAGAGAGCTGGCTGGCTTCGTACGAACATCGCCAAATACATGATTATCTCCTGTGGCACAGAAACGAATAACAAGCATTCTCTTGAGATCAACCTATCAATTTAATCATGTTGTACCAAATTTTAGGCAAGTGTGTCGCATGTAGTGGTGACAGCAGTTCTTTTTATCCTTTAATAAAGCTTCATGCTTGATTATCTGCTCCCAAGACATACCCGATCATGCTAAATGTAACCACACACAGGCAGATAACGCACCTGCGTGAGGACTGCGATGGCGATATCTTGGCCACTTGCCTCATAAATGAGGGTTGTTAGTTCCTCCAGAGGCAGAGGCCTGTTGAAGAAGAAGAATTGTGTGCACGCAATGGGAAGAACAAGAATCTTCTACAGCACAACAACTTAACAAAACGCCAACTGAAGATTCAGGTAAGTGAGATAATACAGCCAAGCCAAAGGGTTGGTGTGTTTTCTATCAGGAAAGAGAGAGATTCAAAATGTTCTTCTTTTGAGATAAACATGAAATGGGCATGAGAAAAATGTGAGCCAAGAGAGCCGGGTTGGGGGGACAGTGTTTGGTGAGAGTGAATGGATAGAGAATGTTACGCAGTGATAGTGCGCTCGCGTGGCTCTGGAGGTAGTCCAACAGTCAGCTGCTTCTGGTGAGACAGGAGATCCGTGGCTGCCTGGACATGGGAGATGGTTTTCACAGAATAACATGAGGTATCTACATATTAATCGACAAATATATATTTAAAAAAGAAAAGAAGCTCTCACATGAAGATCTCCACTTCGCAAGAAGAAATTGTGCTTACCTCTGCGAGGACCTGCACCTTTTTCCGTAGCAAGCCTGACAGGTGTCGAATGAGACCCCACTGCTGCTCAACACCGGCACGGCTGTACAGTTCAGCGAGTAGGTAATGCACTGTGTGCCCCTCAAAGGCACCACCTTCTTTCAGTTCCCAGTCTCCTCCTCTGCAAAAATCAGATAAAAAACAAAATCATCCTTTCATCACTCTACTCAACGCACGTTTATGGAAAACTGGACCGATGGTGTAAAGCAGCAGGATAGTTCAGTTGGTAGCATGCTCATCTGCAGGATGTGCAATCCTGGGTTCATCCCTAGTATTCATGCCCAACTTGTATCCAGTAACTCATCCATGGAAGCCAATACCTCATCCATGGAATACATGATCTTCAAAATGTCTCGGGAACATAAACGACGCCTTTCACGCACGTGCTGTGCATGTGTTCATTGCGTCACCTCTCCTAATCTGGGCACTTTGAGCCTGCCGTTGCCAGGTTGAAAGGCCTTTTTTGTGCCGTTACTAGGTCCTTTTTGCAGATTTCATACAAGTTCCCTTACAAGGAACTTTGACGCATAAGGAGGCCAATAGGCCCATCAATGTCTGCACTATTATTACCAACGGATGGTTGTTTGGCCTGCTCTATCCCTTTTAAATGCTGAGTGTCAAGAAAGGAAATGGCAGGTACCATTTTTGAAGTCTTTGGTATGACTCTGCTGGGCTTAGAACCACCAGCCTCCCAGACTCAGGGTGAACGCCATAACCATTACGCCACTGACGCTCGTGTAAATTCAAACGAAAGAGTAAAAATGAGGGCAATGCCAAGATGATTAACCGTAATTCCTAGATGAAAATCTGACGCAGGAAAATATGGGAAAGATGAAAAATATCTGTGGATGAGAGGCTCAGTGTTCCGACCATTTCCTATCAATACCAAGGAGCAGCTGCAGTGGATAAGGAGAGTACCGTTTCCTGATAACTGGCGGCCTACCCACAACTCAAAGATGTGCAACCGTCACCTTGTTGCGCTCGACACGGATGGAAGTGGAAAGAAAACTTGGAAGCACCGAAATCCTGAACTGTTTCCTTGGAATTAATTGAGTCTCGTAGATATTAAACCATCGCATGTTAAACGTACTCCAAATAAACCTAAATCCAGCAAAGAAATAGCACAAATATCTGGTGAACTTGCTGAAGACCTGTCAAACTTTCACAACGCTTCCCTGCCAGCGGAGTCAATAAGCGCCAATGGCAGATCACTCTTGTGCTAAACCGACGGCGATGGGGACGGATCCACGGTAAGCGAATGTACATTGGAATGCGTTTAGGGGGGTCGGAATGGCACAGAGGGGATCATCATGTCAGGTTTTGGTGTTTTAATACAAGAGCTGACATAGCGGATCACTCACGGACCTGCACAATAAGTCTAGCACAATTTGCGGAATGCATTTGATGCGTAAACTAGCTTGGTGAGCCAGAGTAGTTAATGGCATCACAGTGTTGAAGAAGGATCTCGAAGATAAATTACCACAATGCATTCGATCCATCTCAATCGTTATCAGGTAACCACAATACATTATGCCTCAGTCATCATTGTTACCAATGGTGACTGCACATGTGGGGCGATGCATTGTGGGGCGATCACCATATTTGGAAGGTTCCACAGTATAATGGGTTCAGGGAATATCAATTTACTGCAGTGCAGGAGATGGAGGAATAGAACACTCAAGGTGTAACAGATTGTGATAAAGCGATAATCAAAGTCGAACACCAATGTAAACACCAATTGCAAGGAGTGAAAGACAACCATGTAATACATTTATTATCGATACCATACATGGTCATGGTGTTGTAAACTACGATGTCAGACCCTTTCAAGGTTCCAAGGGAGAAGCAGGATGGTAAGAGGGGTAAAGAGGAGGGATGGTAAGAAGCTCTTTAAATCCCAATTGTTGTCAATTTATAGATGGCATGCATCGATTCTTTGATGCCTGGCATCGACCGTTAGGCGCTGGGCATCAATTTGCCGAGGTGAAGCACCAATATTCCTCTTTTCAAAAGTCAATAATCTTTTTCCCCTAATGTCACACTGTAGGTGACTTTATCAAGCACCAATCATAGACAAAATAACAAAACCTTGGCTTGTTACCCTCTGAATGCAATATTAACCCTCAAGCCCTCTCCCTTCCACACATCTCTTGATGTCCTTGTCCTCTACTGTTGTTGTGCTTGTGTGCTTCCCTCTCTCTCCCCATATTGTCTCCCGCTCCCTTTATTATATGTTTTATGTGTCGGTTTATGTTTTTTTGTGTTTAATGTGTTAGCTCTTACACGAGCCTCGACTTTGTATACAAAAATAAATAAATAAATCACTCATAGTTTGAGACTCATTTTGAAAAAAATGACAAAACGATCTTTTACTCATCTGCTATGTTAGTCTTCCCCATCTCCCACTACCACCAAACCCCCTAATCCCTTGTCTTTGGCCTGTTACTATGTTATGCCAGAACACATTGTCATTGCGCTAGCATAGATGTTCTCCCTTGTTACCTGCTGCCACCAAAGGTGGACCGAGGTTAAGTTTTCACCCGTGTCTGTGTATCTGTTTGTTGGTGAACATGATATCGCAAAAATTTGTGGACAGATTCAGAAGGAATTTGGTGGTCAGGTTGGGTGTGTAACAAGGACGAATCACTTAGATTTTGGTGAAGATACGGATCCAGATCAGGATACTATAATTTTTTTAAGTGATTCTTCACCATTGAAAGATAGGGCCAAACACAATGTATAGCACGATATCTCAAAAAGTTGTGGACGGATTTGGACAAAACTTGGTGGATACATTATGTATGTCACAGGGTCGAATCGATTCAATTTTGTTGAAGAACCAAATCCTGATCAGAATTGTTTTTTTTACTTTTATAAGTGATTCTTCACCATTGAGAGATATGCCAAAAATGATATTTCAAAAGGCTGTGGATGGATTATGACAAAACTTGGTGGATGAGTTGGTTAGGTGACAAGAACAAGCAGATTAGATTTTGGTTCAGGTCCGGATGCAGACCCGGCCTATCAGTGAGATACCCTGCTTGGAAAAGGGAGTTGGTGTGAAATTATTTCACAAATTACCTAATTTAAACATGACTCGTTCACAAATAAGCTGAACTACTCTTGCTTAGACTTGCATGCTTCAGTTCACTGCTAAACCACATGTCAATAAAGAGCACATTCAAATCAATTAGTTTTTCCTTCTGAGTTGCAAGTTTACCGTTTCTGGCTTTGCTGATATCACTGCACATCAATTGAATAAAAACTTTTATCTATAAATCCAAAAATCTTTCGAAAAGGTCAGCAATTCATCCAAAATGATGAATGCATCAATACCTGGCCAGATTCAAAAAGGCGAGAGGACACAAATCCTGGCAAATCATTTAGTATTGTACAAATTAAATGGTGTTTTGTTTTTCTTCCTCCACAAGATCTAGGCTGGTGGAAGAGCAAGGAAGAACATGGAAGAGCAACATATTAAACAGCAGTACCTAATAAGGGAGAGCGTGTACAATATATCCGCTTGTTCCTCGAGGTCGGGCTCCAAAATCAGGCGTTTGACAAGGGCATCGCAGTCCACAGAGCTCAGGTCAATCGAAGCCCGTTTTTCCTGCCGCTGCTGTGGTGGTGGCACCTCCACGAGATTGATGGAGGAACGAGGAGCAGTGGGCTCCAAAGTTTGCAACTGGGGATAAACTGTGAGCAGATCAGGGACAAAGAGGCAACTTACGAGTCTGGCAGGTTGCAAGCACCATGCATCGCTTCATAGTCAATCCTTCATAATTTCAATTCAACAATATGAAAAGAACCTTGTGGATATAATTCTTGCCAATCTTCTTCTTGCAGCTTTTTTGGTATTGTTGGAGTTGGTATAAAGCAATATACCTTTGTTTTCTATTTCCACTCACTCTGCTTTGAGTGCCTGCAGCTAATTCCCTTCTGAAATCTGCTGACCCATGCTTTATCTTACCTCTTATTGCACATTTATCCTTGAGGCTTGGTCAAAACACATTCCTTTAGAGTGGGAATCGGTGTTTGATTTATTCTCACGTTATTCTCTATGCTTATCTAACAATTGACAAGAAACAGGTGCTGTCCTCCTTATGAACCAGACCCCCACATTCCAACTGAGTGACCCTCAAGGTACTGGGTGCGGTGCATTGCGCACGTGACTCGGCCTTGTCGGGAACTGCCTGCTGAGATGGTTACCTCTGCTGTGCTGGACCTTGCCTATAAAATGAAGCTCACTGAGAATTGTATTTGAGAAGGGACCTGGCCAGTTGAGCTGATCTCTGCTGTCTCCCGCATGTGTATTTACTCTACCATTAAACGGCTTGTATTCTCAGTGCGGTGTCTTTCGTGTCTCCGGGACATCCGACATCGGACCTCGTCAATTGGTGCCGAAACCTGGGCCTCCCCAAGCCATGGATGGGAGAATCGACTACTCCTGGAGACGACAGCAGTTAGTCTGGGTACCCACTCAAAGACAGGGAACAAGGTGAGAGACCTTTTATATCTCTCTAGTGGACAAAGTGCTGTCGTTTCCATGTAAAATCGAACCCTCTCCTCCATAGCTTTGAGTGAGTCCAAACCAGTATTGTTAACTTGGTAAAATAGTCAAGCCGTTTATGTGGAGCAGGACAAATTTTAAGGAACCAAGGTGGAATCCTAGGTATTAAGGTATTAGAGAGGTAGAACCTCAAGGTGGGACCTTGCTAGAAAGAGAATTCAGTGACTAAGGACTACAGGGGAGTACCCTATGGTGGCCTCACTAATAGGGAAATAAGGTATAAGAATGGGAAATCATAATGGACAACTGGGGAAAACCGATCGCCCATTCACAGGTACTCCGGCGGAGTACATGTTGGAAACGGCTGGGGAGGATTCCATACGATATGTACATCAGTAGGTTGGAATAACCGTCAGGCAGAAGTCCACAGGCCCGTTGAGGGAGAGTTCCAGAGAACACAGTTAGGAAATTTGAGGAAAGCTTTAAAAATAAGGAATGCTAAGAAAAAGCACAAAGGTAATGATTGGGAGGCCCACAGTCAATGGATGGAGGAGTGTGTCAGACGAGAGATGGACACAAAATATGTAGGATTATATGCCCAGCTAATGGGCGGGAAAGACAGACCAAGGCAGGGATCCTAGCCCCCACATGAATGAATGAAATGATTTTTGGTAGAATGAAAATGAATGAATATTGAAATTTGTTGTTCTTGAATTGGAAATAAAGAGGTTGTGTACATGTTGTCTGATAGTGCTTTCCTTGTATTGTGTGGTCATGGGTTTGTACTTGTGTGTGAAGGTGTTTTGTAAACTGCATTAATTGGCATGTTGGATCCAGTGTTGTACTGTGTGAAGTGTTTGGCCTACGTAAGCAGCGCAATGGCTGATTAACAGGTGTTGTATTGTTGTATTGTTACAGGTGTTGTAGTGTTATGACAGGTGTTGTAACACGGTGGATAGAGAGGACGCAGGAGAGTAGCAGCAGAATAGGATTGATGTGGGGAAACAACAACATAATGTTGATCAGGTAGAGTTCGGTATTTAATATTGATGAATTTGTCCACATCATGCTTGAATGAGAGAAAGAGTCACGATAGGTTGAAAAGAAGTGTCATCATTCAACTGCTGTAAAATAAGATCATCATGAGTTAAATCGAGGCATTCTGAAACATTTTGGACTTTTATGATTTTATAATCAAGGTGAAAATGAAAGGTCGGGCAGTGCTTCACTGCATCTTGTATTTTGGTGAGCAATCGATCTGGGGTGCTCAGAAATGGTCCCATTGGCAGTGGAACACAAAAATAAAAATAGAGGTTTCCCCAGAGATGGCACGTTCGAAAAAGCCACAGGGGAAAGATAAAATGCAGGGATTTGGCTTGTTTTTGCAGAAGAAGAGAAAGAGGGAGTTGGAGGTGCAAGGTGAAATGGCATTGGGATTTGTGGGCTTGGAGCCCCCCACCTCCATCCCCAGAAGACTGCTGTCTTGTGTACAGTCAGCCACAGTTGACCGGACCAATGTGAGCTTTCGATTACAAATTAATTGCACTGTGCTAGATTGAATCTTCCTGGTGTTTCGCAGGTAGGCCAAAATGAATGCTCGGGATGAGGTGCGATTCGCATGCTCCAGGATGCGGCATATCGGCTAGATAGATGATTATGCCTGCTCGCCTCTGAGCTGTGCAGCCTGGGGTGAATATGTGCTCGGATCTCCGCACATCGGGATTTGGCCACCTCAATGTGTGGAGGATTCGGGAAGCCATATGAAGGGGGGGGGGGGGGTTGAATATAAAATGTTTGTGAAGCTCAGAAATACGTCGTTTCAGTTTGCATGGTCCGGAATAAGACTGTCGATTTCGGCAGAATAGCAAATAGAGGTACATAATTAACATCGATCGAGCGTTCGCGCAAGGTTTGGGAGATTCTCGGGTACATGTAGGTAACGCGTACAGCCGTACACTGTGCTGGGAACTTTGTGCTGCGTGCATACCAAGTATAAATGCTGAGTTTGAAAAGACGGCATGACGTCACCATGCTCAGCATTCGGGTGCACGGTGTGAGAAAATCCGTGCAAGGTTGACGTCCTGTAGTGGGGAGAAATTGTAGCTCAATGGAAATTCGTGACGCGTACTATCTAAAAATTAAAAGTCGCCTTTGGGGTCTTTAAGGGTATTTCGGTGTATTCAGGGGTCTTGGTGGTCTTGGGAGAATTAAAGGGTTGTCAAAGATCTGAGGGGTCTCAGCGGTTTAAACGCAATTAAGAGGGTAAAATCAGAGGGCACGAGATGTCCTTCAAATCATATCGTTTCCCCACATGGGACAATGTTTGTCTGCTGACATAAAACTTACCCTTATTTTATTTGATAACTGGAAGGGAGTCTGCTATTTGGGCTCAGTGGTACCGGAAATCTTGATACTGGATGATACATAAAACTCAAAATTTCGGACTAGAAGGGCGATTGTGGGATCAGGATGGTTCAGCAGTTTTGGATATACCATATTGTCCTGGGTTTTGTGGGGTCTCACTATAATAGTGGGACTAGTTTTAACTGTGTTTATAATGAAGCATCTCCTTCATGGAGAGATTATTTTCTAGCTCCTCTGCACAAATGGCCCAAATGGAGATGAGCGAGGATGAGGACGAGGACGAGGACGAGGGACTGCCTGATCTACCCATCATTCCGGATTCCAAGGAGTCCATATTCACAGATGATCCGGACATGAGGGGCGTTTCTCTCCTGTATTTTGATTATCACACCTTATATGCCAAGCAAGAACGAATGTTTCAAGAAATTAATAATCTCATGTTCTCCCCAGAGGAACAACACATTCAAGCCCTCATGAAAATGGAGCTCGATTACCCTAAAGATCAGCAGGGATTGCGGCTGCGGGGGGCAGAGCGAGCCAGTCCTGCGGCGGAGGTTGCTGGCCCTCCAGCAGGGCACATCTTTGCCAAACCAGCCGTCTTCGTTGCAGATCGGAAACGTTAATAAAGTTCCACAAAAGTTGTTGTTCTTTGATATCTTTTCTCTTATTGCACATTTATCCTTGAGGCTTGGTCAAAACACATTCTTTTAGAGTGGGAATCGGTGTTTGATTTATTCTCACGTTAATCTCTCTGCTTATCTAACAAATGACAAGAAACAGGTGCTGTCCTCCTTCTGAACCAAGACCCCCGCATTCCAATGGAGTGACCCTCAAGGTACTGGGTGCGGTGCATTGCACACGTGACTCGGCCTTGTCGGGAACTGCCTGCGGATATAGTTATCTCTGCTGCGCTGGACCTTGCCTATAAAATAAAGCTCACTGAGAATTGTATTTGAGAAGGGACCTGGCCAGTTTCGAGCTGATCTCTCTCTCTCCCGCATGTGTATTTACTCTACCATTAAACGGCTTGTATTCTCAGTGCAGTGTCTTTCGTGTCTCCGGACATCCGACATCGGACCTCGTCAGTATGCAGGACAAGGCTGTAGGGTAGCATCATTGGCTGAGGGTGGGGCATAGTGGATGGCGCAATGCCCTCCACAGGTTCGGGCATGATTTTGGGATTTGTTCAGGGTGCCGGCACGAGCTCGCCTAATATTCAAAGGACACTGTGGGATCTTTAGCTTCCACCAACTAATGCCGGGTAGATAAGATGCCAGTTTAACGTCCATCCGAGGGACAGCACACACATAGATGAATCACACAGCCTATGAAACCCCAGGATGACAGTTTATAGCTGGTCGGGATTCAAACCCAGGCTAGTCTCTCACGTGAATCTCACACTAAAAGTATATAAATATATATATTAGGGTGGTCCAAAAAAATTAAAGTAGAAAATATCTTTCTCCACAAGGCTATCCGTGTTCCATATCAAGATGTAAGAACTCATGCCAAAAATTTGACAGATTGTACAATATTTAGAGGTCGCAACCAGTCCCTATATTTTAAGGATTTGAAACAAAAATACAATATCAATGTTTATTTCAAAAACACAAAGTCAAGCACACAGCACACATGTTATACAAATAGATATTACTGGCTGAATGCACCCGGCGTTGCCCGGGTTCTTTTTGAATGAATTTAATCTTCTATACATAAGTCTGACGCGAGCCCAGTATCAGTTAGTGTTCAACGATTCCTTGTTCTTTCTTCTGTCGGGCCCCGTGAGAGAGAATTTTGAAAGCATGTGTTGAAATCAGCCAGATATTCCTATTAAGTGCATAAGTTGTATTCAAGAGAATTTTGAAAGAAGAATATTTATTGCGAAATGGGCCCAGCCCGGCCGAAGCGGCCTTGACCAGCCTCGCCACCTAGCCTATAACCTTCCCAGGGCCCGTCCCGACATTTTTTGTTTCAGAGGTTTCCTCCTATCTTTCAACGTTCAGGAAATTAGCGCGTGCAGACAAACAAACAAACAAACAAAAACTTTCTTTTATACAGTATATATATAATAACTAGCCAAAAGCACCCGGCGTTGCCCGGGTTCTTTTTGAATGCATTCACTACTATAATTCAGCTTTTACTCACGGCCGTAGAAGATTGACGACTATAATTCAGCTCAACTTTTAATTGTGAAATGGGCCCAGCCCAGCCGAAGCAGCCTCGACCGGCCTCCTCACCTAGCCTATAACTTTCCCGGGGCCCGTCCCAACATTTTTAGTTCTTTTTGAATGAATTTACTACTATAATTCAGCTTATACTCGCGGCCATAGACGATTGACTACTATAATTCAGCTCAGCTTTTAATTGCGAAATGGGCCCAGCCCGGCCGAGGTGGGCCTCAACCGGCCTCGCCACCTAGCCTATAACCTTCCCGGGGGCCGTCCCGACATTTTTGGTTCTTTTTGAATGCATTTACTACTATAATTCAGCTTTTACCCCCCGGCCATAGACGATTGACTACTATAATGCAGCTCAGCTTTTAATTGCGAAATGGGCCCAGCCCGGCCGAGGTGGGCCTCGACCGGCCTCGCCACCTAGCCTAAAACCTTCCCGGGGCCTGTCCCGACATTTTTTGTATTGGAAGTTTCCTCCTATCTTTCACCGTTCAGGAGATTAGCTTGCGCAGACAAACAAACAAAAACTTTTATATATATTTATTATTATTATTATTATATATACTAGTGGGGTCACCCGTGGGAATCCCACGGGCATGGACGTGTGACATTTCGACATATTGAGTTAGATGCTGCACCTGCACATTCAGTTTCACAAAATGGTTACTGGCAATTTATCAGATGCACAAATGATGTCATCCACACAATGTATTTACTTCTGATAACTTGTGAATGCATGTGCGTGTGCACGCACACACACACACACACACACACACACACACACACACACACACACACACACACACGTATATATCCCACATCCCACATGTATATACATGTTTAAAGTGTACGTGCCCTTCTCCCCTCCCCCGCCCGGCAACGCTGGGTACTTCTGCTCGTAACTAATAAAATAAAAACGAAGAAATATCTATATTATAATAGCCGTAGGTGATTCTGTTGGACGTCTGTCCGGGGGTGTGGCTTAGTCGGTTTGCAGAGTAGCTCCACCCATAGCTCCACCCATTCTTGGAGAGGCATCATGGAAACAAATATCCACCATTTTATTACCTCGAATGGCTTTGAGGCCTGTTTAGTTAGGCCCATGCTGTCTTTCTCTCTCACACAGGTTTATTTCAATTCTAATTCGATATATCATTTCATTTTTAAAAGTCGCTAACATAGTGTTAGACTCGGTTGAAAAAAAACGGGAAGAGAATCCCAAGAAAGTTTCCGTTTATAGAACGAAATGAATTCTCAAAGGCCTGTAAACTAAAGCCCATTCATTGAGAGTCACCCTCACGATTTTATCGAATTCACCATCTGATTTAATTTTTATTGATGGTTTTAGACTCGGTGTCAGAAATAATTGAGGACATTCATGCACACACGGGAAAATGCCGAGATATATTTATAAAAATCGCGCCACGATGATACACGAAAATACACCGCCTAAAATAACATTCGGGGAAAATGTCGACATATATTAAAAATTCGCTTTTTCTTTTCCGTTAACATTTATTACTTTTACGTTTTATGAAAGATGTTTTATGATTATAATATAGATGTGTGTGTGTGTATACATATATGTGTGTGTGTGTGTGTGTCTGTGAATAAGAGAGACCAAATTGTGAGGTACAGAAATGAAAAAACGAGGTGTGTGTGTGTGTGTGTGTGTGTGTGTGTACATGTGTGTGTGTGTGTGTGTGTGTGTGTATGTATATGTGTGTGTGTGGGTGTACATGTGTGTGGGTGTGGGTGTACATGTGTGTGTGTGTGTGGGTGTACATGACGGTGGGTGTGTGTGTGTGTGGATGTGTGTGTGTGGATGTGTGTGTGTGTGTGGATGTGTGTGTGTGGATGTGTGTGTGTGTGTGGATGTGTGTGTGTGTGGATGTGTGTGTGTGTGGATGTGTGTGTGTGTGGATGTGTGTGTGTGTGGATGTGTGTGTGTGTGTGTGTGTGTGTGTGTGTGTGTGTGTGTGTGTGTGTGTGTGTGTGTGTGTGTGTGTGTGTGTGTGTGTGTGTGTGTGTGTGTGTGTGTGAATAAGAGAGAGACAAAATTGTGAGGAACAGAAATGAAAAAACGAGATGTGTTTGTGTATATTTGTGTGTGCGTGTGTGTGTGTGTGTGTTTGTGTGTGTGTGTATATGTGTTTGGGTGTACGTGTGTGGGTGTACGTGTGTGTATGTGTGTGTGGGTGTGCACGCACATGCATTCACATGTTATCAGAAGTAAATACATTGTGTAGATTACATCATTTGTGCATCTGATAAATTGCCAGTAACAATTTTGTGAAACTGAATGTGCAGGTGCAGCATCTACCTCAATATGTCGAAATGTCTCACACGTCCATGCCCGTGGGATTCCCACGGGTGACCCCAGGGCCGATTGGAGAGGAGAGTGAGGAGCGATTGGAGTGGAGAGTGAGGCGCGATTGGAGAGGCAAGTGAGGCACGATTGGAGGAGAGTATGAGGAATTGAAGACGAGTGTGAGGGATTTGAGAGGAGTTTGAGGGATTGGAGAGGAGTGTGAGGGATTGGAGAGGAGTGTGAGGGATTGGAGAGGAGTGTGAGGGATTGGAGAGGAGTGTGAGGGATTGGAGAGGAGTGTGAGGGGTTGCAGAGTGTGAGGGATTGGAGAGGAGTGTGAGGAGGTATTGGAGAGGAGTGTGAGGAGGTATTGGAGAGGAGTGTGAGGAGGTATTGGAGAGGAGTGTGAGGAGGTATTGGAGAGGAGTGTGAGGAGGTATTGGAGAGGCGTGAGGAGGTATTGGAGAGGAGTGAGGAGGTATTGGAGAGGAGTGTGAGGAGGTATTGGAGAGGAGTGTGAGGAGGTATTGGAGAGGCGTGTGAGGAGGTATTGGAGAGGCGTGTGAGGAGGTATTGGAGAGGCGTGTGAGGAGGTATTGGAGAGGCGTGTGAGGAG
>NC_136274.1:50186111-50267033 GCF_964187855.1 Myxine glutinosa
GTGCATTTTGAAAGCAAACAAATGGCATCCATACAAATTGCATATGGCGCAGCATCTGAGTGAAGACGACCCGGATAGACGGATGGAATTTTGTGAATGGGTATTAAGCAAATTGAACGATGGCGCAAACTTCTCATCTGGGATCTTGTTTACCGATGAAGCCAATTTTTACGTCAATGGAGAGGTTAATCGGCAAAACTTACGTTATTGGAGTAATTTCATAAAAGTGTTTATTTTCCCTATGTATGGTTACTTTTGGCCCACCCTGTAGATAGAATAGATAATAACAAGCATGTAATAGCAGTTAATATGACTGAACAAAATCGTTTCATATAAACAAACAACGTCACACCAGTTACTCTTTCTTTATGAAAGACAACTTTGTTAAAACTAGAAATCTTTTTCAGTGGCTGGCGACAAGTCGTAGTAGGTATTGTTTTTGGCTCTTTACGTTTACGTAAAATTTACATAAAATGAGTGAAATTATGGAATTTAGAGGTTTTACTTTGAGGTTGCGACCTTCAAATATTGGCCCATCTTCCGGAATTTTTGCATGTTGGCTTCTTTTATGATATCGAACAGAAAGAGCCTTGTGGAGAACAGGAATTCAAACTTTTTTTTTTTAGTTCATTTTTGGACCACCTTAATATATATATATATATATATATATATATATATATATATATATATATATATATATATATATATATATATATATATATATATAGACACTGTACCTCAGCACAGAAGTCATCCAATCAACAACAAGCCAATCCACATTTTACACACAGGAAGTCTCATACCATGAGGAATGTCAAGGCTGTGACTTCGTTCCCTTTTCTCCCTGAGAGTCCCTTGAGGAGAAAGGTCACTTGGAGATGTGAGCAGTGGTGAATTAGTGTTGGACTGCTGTGGCTCATTCAAAAGCTTGTCAAGGTAGTCTAAAAGGTGATCTTCACCTGTCAAATAAATTAAAGTAACAGGGGACCACTTGGTCCAGAAGCAAATTTTCGCAAACAAACTTTCTTCTTTCACGTTACGATCGCACGTGAGTAAATACTCCAGTATGCAATAAGGATAAGCACAAAGACAAAGGAAATGGCAGAGGGACATATATGGTTACATGGTAAGAGGAAAGAGAGACGTGAAGATATAGTTGTCAAGGAGAGATTCAAGAAGAAGTGGCAAGCCACTGAACCGAATTGCAGGCCTGCTTCTCACCCTCATCCCAGCCGGCATGCATGCCTAGACTGTTCTCCGAATTGTCATCAAACAAACGCCCATCAGGATCTGAATCCATGAAGCTCAGACTGGTGTAGCATGAGGTGGTGAGGAATTCAGATAGTGTACCAGCATGCACTCTGCCGAGACAAGTATACATTGTAAGCACGTGCTCACCATCAGCGTTCTTATATTATACAGCATCAAAGTTCAACACCTTAAACCGCACTTTCCCCATGCTACCTCTTCCCCGCACACCCTCTTCCCTGCACACCCTCCCTCCCACCCCTCCTCCCCCCTGCCAACCCACCCCCCCTCCCCCAGCAACCTGACTGGCATTTAATTATCAAAAAACTCACCTAGCCCCGGAAAAATATCCATCCTGAAGTTTGCGTAGTGTGGCTAATAAAGCTGCGTCGACATCAGTTCCACCATTAACTGCAAAAAGTAGGTCAAACAAAAAGTGATGACAGGAAGTGTGTGTGTGTGTGTGTGTGTGTGTGTGTGTGTGTGTGTGTGTGTGTGTGTGTGTGTGTGTGTGTGTGTGTGTGTGTGTGTGTGTGTGTTTGCATGTTTGCGTGTGAAGCTGTGGGAAAGAAGCAATCTGTAAAGGGTGGGATGTGTGGCCGTACCAAGCATGGTACGAGTGATGGGAAACGTGACTGTAGGTCGGCCTGTCATTCGCCAACGTGAGCACAGGTATGCCAGGTCAGTCTTCAGCACCTCCACAATCATGCGATTATCAAGTGCCAAGTAAAATTGCTGCTGATCTATGAACTGCGAACACACATCCACGCATTTTCTTTGTGCTGCGGAGATCTCTATAAGCAAGTACAGTACAGTTACATTTTGCCTGCCAATATACCTCTCAAAAAGGTATTTGAGGTATCAAGAGATAAGTCAGATTGCTCTCATGCCTTCAGTCTCTATTCCTAAATTGTCAGTTAAGTGCTGCAATCATTCGGCCAATTTATCATTGAAACAGACTACGACAGGACAAACCCAAGGTGGAGTCTGATGGTATATAAATATCCTCGGTGGAGTCTGATTGTATTTAAATATCCTCGGTGGGGTCCGATTGTATTTAAATATCCTCGGTGGGGTCTGATTGTATTTAAATGCAGGTAGCATTTTAGCTCTTTCACGAGCCTCGATTATGTATACAAAACAAAAAAAACAAAAAAATCTCCTCGGTGGGATCTGATTATATTTTAATTTCCTCGGTGGAGTCTGATGGTATTTTAATTCTCCTCGGTGGAGTCTGATGGTATTTTAATTCTCCTCGGTGGAGTCTGATGGTATTTTAATTATCCTCGGTGGAGTCTGATGGTATTTTAATTATCCTCGGTGGAGTCTGATGGTATTTTAATTCTCCTCGGTGGAGTCTGATGGTATTTTAATTCTCCTCGGTGGAGTCTGATGGTATTTTAATTATCCTCGGTGGAGTCTGATGGTATTTTAATTATCCTCGGTGGAGTCTGGTGGTATTTAATTCTCCTCGGTGGAGTGTGATTGTACTTAAATCTCCACGGTGGAGTCTGATGGTATTTAAATATCCTCGGTGGAGTCTGATGGTATTTAAATCTCCTTAGTGAAGTCTGATTATATTTAAATCTCCTCGGTGGAGTCTGATGGTATTTTAATTCTCCTCCGTGGAGTCTGATGGTATTTTTATCTCCTTGGTGGAGTCTGATGGTATTTTTATCTCCTCGGTCCAATCATGTGTTCAATATGCTAAACGCTCATACGAGAAGACTGGCTGACGGTATGGCAGGGAATTTTAATGGAGAAATGTCCAGTATACTGAACAAAAGGACCCATGAGATTATCTATATGCTTGGATGAGCCCGCTAACCAAAAGGACAGAACCTCAAAATGCTTTCGTCATTAAGCCTAGGTAATCAGCTGCTTACAGAAGTCTGCACAATACAGTATATGAACTTGAGAACTAAAAACAAAAATATTTTCTCAACCAAATAATCATGTGAAATTTTGGGGGCCATTTCAATATTTACATATGAAATGGCATAAGTGTTCAGTCCCACTCATCGCCCAATCCCCCAGTCCTCCAGCCCATCATATACACCCATTAATCCCTCGATGCCACATTATCTCCCTTTTGTCCACTGTCCTGCCAAACAACACAAGCCTACTTCCTTTTCATTTGATCCCGCTTGTATTTTTCACAATTTACCCTCATATGGAAAGTGAAAATGGTAGTGGTTACCTGTGGGGTGAAGGTGAAGATGTGGTCACGAAGAATGTACAACTTCGAGGTTGAAAGTACACCTACGTGATGGTATGGTCGACCGCTCAGTCCCAGTTTCTTATTTCGTCCTGGAATAAAGTGAGAAACCACAACAATGTAATGCTATTCAATTTCAAGATCATGAATACAGTCAACCAGACTTAGTGGGAGCTGGCAGGATGGCCTAGGGGTATAGACACACCTCTGAGCTGTCTAGCCTGCGTTAAAATCTTGGTCCAGCTATAAACTGTCATCTTTTTAGCTCACCTGGAGCATAGTTCCAGGGAGCTTAAGGGATGGTGCATCATCCATCCGTCCGTCAGTCAGTCAGTCAGTCAGTCCGTAGACACTTGCAACGTCTTCTCGTAAACTGCTGATGGGATTGTGACCAAATTTGGCACGAATGATATTTGGTATGTTGCAACACAAGTTTGTTCACGGCATGAAAAAGACCAGGGTATAAGGGGGTCTACCGGGGGTCAGAGTGGATCCAGGTTTGACCCTCCAAAATAGGAATTTGCTTTTTCCTCTGATATTACACACACTATTTCGATGGAACTTTACTACAACCTTCATCACCCATGATGTACCAATGCATGTTTACGGAATTGGAAAAAAAAAAAAAATCGGAGTATAAGGGGGTCAAACAGGGGGCAGGGTAGGAGGGGATTGAAAGCATACCCCAAAAATAGGTAATTTCTTTGTTTGTTTAAAGTCTTGTGATTATGTTAGTATGATTCTACATGCTGTCCTGTCTCCTAGCAACCATTGAAATTGGTTTAGATACCGTGATACTGTTTAAAATACCTTTAGTCGGTGTAGTATACTGCTTTATTAGTCCCCTACCGGTGTACACCGGAGGGGACTATAGGTTTGCACGCCGTCCCTCCGTCCGTCAGTCAGTCCGTCAGTCAGTCAGTCCGTCAGTCAGTCAGTCCGTCAGTCAGTCAGTCAGTCAGTCAGTCCGTCAGTCAGTCAGTCAGTCAGTCAGTCCGTCAGTCAGTCCGTCAGTCAGTCCGTCAGTCAGTCCGTCAGTCAGTCAGTCCGTCAGTCAGTCAGTCAGTCAGTCAGTCCGTCAGTCAGTCCGTCAGTCCGTCAGTCCGTCAGTCAGTCCGTCAGTCAGTCCGTCAGTCCGTCAGTCAGTCCGTCAGTCAGTCCGTCAGTCCGTCAGTCCGTCAGTCCGTCCGTCAGTCCGTCAGTCCGTCCGTCCGTCCGTCAGTCCGTCATGCAAAGAACAGTTTTCCGGACTTTTTTTCTAAACACTTAACGCTAATGATTTCAAACTTGGCACATGGTTTTCTCATGATAAGTTACAGATCAAGTTCGAACTTCACGACGTTTCGATCATTTTTAACAAAGTTATGGCACTTTGAACTTTGGGAATTCTGATAATTCTGATGATCCTTAACTCTGCCATTTTAAGTTTTGATTTCCTTTAAAAACCAATTTCTCTGCAATAATAGGACCGATTGAGATCAAATTTTCACCATAGGAGGGACTCGGTCTGTGGAATATTTTAATGGTAATTATGACGTCACAGGTCACGTGGTTCAGCCGCCATATTGTTTTTCGTGAAAACACAAACACCTTTTTCTCTGCAACGGCTGAACAGATCGAGGCCAAACTTTGCAGGCAGAATCGCGTACCCATGACGAACAAAAACGTCAGCGAGCATGACGTCATGTGTCACATGGTTTCAGAGTTATGACGTATTTAAGCATGAACCTTTAAAACCGAGCCGCTCCCTCATTTTTGATCCAATCGAGGGGAAACTTCACACATCTGTTCAGCATGTCAATCTACTAAAATGTCCCTTTTGGAATTTGCGATAGGGCATGTGGTTTGGCAGATATCGTTAATTAAACGAAAATAAAATAAAATGGATATCTCGTTTATTCTAGAGTTCTCCTCAAGCCGCACCGTGCACCCTCAGCCTCGTCTCGCGAACGTCAACAGTGCGACACAGCGCGCGCTTTCCGGAGTGGCGGAGCCAAGCCGAGCAACATATATAAACACATCGATCAT
This sequence comes from Myxine glutinosa, assembly GCF_964187855.1. NCBI lineage: Eukaryota > Metazoa > Chordata > Myxini > Myxiniformes > Myxinidae > Myxine > Myxine glutinosa. The sequence continues at coordinate 50,191,606 of NC_136274.1, forward strand.
TGATCGTGAACCGGAAAAATATAATAAATTACTGATATTTAGCGACTCAAAAGGTTCTTTATCAACAACTTATTTTCTCGTGCTTCTGCTGACCTGTCTGCGAGGTGTATAAATCGAAGTCCCGAGTGCGAATCACAGGTGAGCCCGTCCTGAGGTAATTAGCGATTTGGAACGATTCAGAACCTGTGGGTAAATAACCCTTGGTAATTTCCCCAACAGTTTTCCGGACGACAGACTGCCGGTAGGGGACATGTATTGCAGTGCAATACTCAGAATGCTTGTTAGTCCCCTACCGGTGTACACCGGAGGGGACTATAGGTTTGCACGCCGTCCCTTCGTCCGTCAGTCCGTCAGTCCGTCACGCAAAGAACAGTTTTCCGGACTTCTTTTTCTAAACGCTTAATGCTAATGATTTCAAACTTGGTACATGGTTTCCTCATGATAAGTTACAGGTCAAGTTCGAACTTCACGACGTTTCGATCATTTTTGACAAAGTTATGGCACTTTGAACTTTGGGAATTCTGATAATTCTGATGATCCTTAACTCAGTGCTATTTTAAGTTTTAATTTCCTTTAAAAACCAATTTCTCTGCAATAATAGGACCGATTGAGATAAAATTTTCACCATATGATGGACTCGGTCTCTAGAATATTTTAATGGTAATTATGACGTCACAGGTCACGTGGTTCGGCCGCCATATTGTTTTTCGTGAAAACACGAAAACCCATTTTTCTCTGCAACGGCTGAACAGATCGAGGCCAAACTTTGCAGGCAGAATCGCATACCCATGACGAACAAAAACGTCAGCGAGCATGACGTCATGCGTCACATGGTTTCAGAGTTATGACGTTTTTAAGCATGAACCTTTAAAACTGAGCTCCTCCCTCATTTTTGATCCAATCGAGGGGAACTTCACAGATCTGTTCAGCACTAAAATGTCCTTTTGGAATTTGCGATAGGGCACGTGGTTTGGCAGATATCGTTAATTAAACGAAAAAAAAAAAAAAAAAAATGGATGTCTTGTTTATTCGCGAGTTCTCCTCAAGCCGCACTGTGCGTCCTCAGCCTCGTCTCGCGAATGTCAACAGCGCGACACAGCTCCACGGAGCGACCTTGCGGGCTTATCAACGAGGCGAGGCGTGACACACGTGTCTCAGCATACCTCAGATCAAGTTTGAAAACCAGCATCAACCGTGCATACATTTGCATATTCGATCATTTTTGACAAAGTTATGGCACTTTGAAATTTGGTAGGGGACATGTATTGCAGCGCAATACTCAGAATGCTTGTTCTACTAGGTGAGCGCCAAGGGGTATTGGCCCCTATTTTTTTTATTTTTTACTATCCTCTTTTTCCTAAGTATAAATCTTCATTTTTTTTCAGGGTGCACAAGTAAGAGCGACCTTGCGGGCTTATCAACGAGGCGAGGCGTGACACACGTGTCTCATTTTTTATTAGTCCCCTACCGGTGCACACCGGAGGGGACTACAGGTTTGCACGCCGTCCCTCCGTCCGTCCGTCAGTCAGTCAATCAGTCAGTAAGTCAGTCCGTCACGCAAAGAACAGTTTTCCGGACGTTTTTTCTAAACGCTTAATGCTAATGATTTCAAACTTGGCACATGGTTTCCTCATGATACGTTACAGATCAAGTTCGAACTTCACGACGTTTCGATCATTTTTGACAAAGTTATGGCACTTTGAACTTTGGGAATTCTGATAATTCTGATGATCCTTAACTCAGTGCCATTTTAAGTTTTAATTTTCTTTAAAAACCAATTTCTCTGCAATAATAGGGCCGATTGAGATCAAATTTCCACCGTAGGGGGGACTCGGTTTGAAAAATATTTTAATGGTAATTATGACGTCACCGGTCACGTGGTTCGGCCGCCATATTGTTTTTCATGAAAACACGAAAACTCCTTTTTCTCTGCAACGGCTGAACAGATTGAGGCCAAACTTTGCAGGCAGAATCGCATACCCATGACAAACAAAAAAGTCAGCGAGCATGACGTCATGTGTCATATGGTTTCAGAGTTATGACGTATTTAAGCATGAACCTTTAAAACCGAGCTCCTCCCTCATTTTTGATCCGATCGAGGGAAAACTTCACACATCTGTTCAGCATGTCAGTCTACTAAAATGTCCTTTTTTAATTTGCGATAAGGCACCTGGTTTGGCAGATATCGTTAATTAAACGAAAATATATTTTTTTAAATGGATATCTCTTGTTTATTCTAGAGTTCTCCTCAAGCCGCACCGCGCACCCTCAGCCTCGTCTGCGAACGTCAAAAGCATGACAGCGCGCGCTTTCGGGAGTGGCGGAGCCAAGCCAAGCAACATATATACACACATCGATCATGAACCGGAAAATATAATAAATTACTGATATTTAGCGACTCGAAAGGTTCTTCATCAACGACTTATTTTGCCGTGCTTCTGCTGACCTGCCTGCAATGTGTATAAATCAAAGTCCTGAGTGCGAATCACAGGTGAGCCCGTCCTGAGGTAATTAGCGATTGAGAACGATTCAGAACCTGTGGGTGAATAACCCTTGGTAATTTCCCCAACAGTTTTCCAGACGACAGACTGCCGGTAGGGGACATGTATTGCAGCACAATATTCAGAATGCTTGTTTTTTTTAAAGAACCTGATCAAGTCTTTCAAGTCTCAAGTCATCATTTCGATTTTGAATCCTTGCACTTCAAATACAAGTCTGAGTCGTTACCTCTTGAGAAACCGAGTCCTACACTGGTTGAAAATTACTTCAAAATTACTTTGGGCGTACGTTGGTGCACCTAACCTAACCCCCGCTCTTGCAGGGAAAATGGCCTTAAAATGCCTGTTGTTGCGTGTTGTTGTACGTTGGTGCACCTGTATACGAGACAGATGATAATCGTTTAGTAAGAGGTAATCTTAAGCTTTAAAACAGTAACTGTTGCATTCCACAATCATTGTGCGCCTTCCTCTTTCTGCTACATTAATAACTAGAACTGCACTCAGTAGAGAGCATACCTCCACCCGGTGAACAGTTTATGTTTTGTATCCCAGAGTAGACCAGAAAATCACAATACAGAATCACATTTAATCAAAATCATCCGTCCACAACTTTTTGACATATCCTGCTTTGTATCGTTTTTGGCCCTATCTCCCAATGGTGAAGAATCACTTTTAAAATTATATGAGCTGGATCCGGATCTTCACCAAAATTGAATCGCTTCTTCCTTGTCACACACCCAACCTGTCCACCAAGTTTCGTCCAAATCCGTCCATAACTTTTTGAGATATCCTGCTGTATGTTGGTTTTAGCCCCATCACTCAATGGTGAATAATCACTTTAAAATTTCAATAATTCTCATATCCGAATCTATATTCAGATCTTCACCAAAATCGAATAGATCCTTCCTTGTCACACACACACACACAACCTGTCCACAAAGTTTCGTCCAAATCTGTCCATAACTTTTTGAGATATCCTACTATTTATCGTTTTTGACCCTATCTCCCAATGGTGAAGAATCATTAAAAAAAATTCTAATAGCCACATCCGAATCCGGATCTTCACCATAATCTAATCACTTCGTCATTGTCACATATGCTACCTTTCTGCCAAATTTCATCCGAATCCGTCCACAACTTTTTGAGATATCTTGTTCACAAACGGACAAACAAACAGACAGACAGAGGTGAAAACATAACCTCCATCCACCTTTGGTGGCGGAGGTAATAATATCAAGAGATCCCTCATTGAAGAAGAGGAACTTTGAAGAAAGAGGCCATCACCATGTCTGCAAAGCACCAGGATGACAGCTGATAGTTGGGCCGAGATTCAAACCCAGGTTAGACAGCTCAGATGGGAATGTGTATACCTCTATATCGAGGCTATCCTGCCAGCATTTGAGTAATTGCTAAACTTTATGATTAAAATATTTGCAGTCACATAATTAAATTATTCCTCATTAAAACCACACAAAATTAGCTCCGATTGGTTAAACAGCAGTCTCCCACGAGCATTTACTGGATCAACATTAACAGCTTGTCGGTCTCAAATACAGCAGTGGGATTGCGCTGTGCTGAACAGATCTTTAAGTTTGACACTATATATTTTAAATCTGCGACAGCACAAACTACATGCAGAGCTTGCAAGGAGCATAAATTCAGGAGAAATATGAGAAAATAACAAAATCTAACTAGAAAGAGCAATCAGAGATTGCAGACCCTTACCAGAACATGTTTTCAGTGGTTTTTAAGGCTTTTGTGTTAAAACAAATATGGCGGCCAAACCAGGTGACCGATGAAATCTTTTTTTTTCTCCACAAATTTATCCCTAGATGCTCAAAAAATTTCATCTTGATCTGATGAAGTTTTGTACTTGTCGAATTATGACATCATAATGGAGGCAGCTATGACATCATCATTAACATATTTGATTCCCCATGGAGAGTTCTTTAAAATGATCCATGTCTAAATTTTTTCTATGCAGCGCTTTCGGAGATATAGGTGCAAAGTTTTTCGGTTTTTCCAGGATGGCGCTCATACCACATGATCTAAGACGTCATAATTATCATTAAAAATTCTACAGGTGGAGTTGCACCTATGGTGAAACCTGTCAATCGGACCAATAGTTGCAGAGAAAATCATATTTATTCTGTGCGGACAAACAAATAGACGGACAGAAATGCAATAACCTCTCCTCAGGCGAAGGTAATAATGCAACCCAATAATGATGTTGAAAAAACAACATTAGGACATGAGCAAAGTTCTACCAGAAAAGGGAAATGTGGTATATGTAGATGCAGTGAAGAAGAAGAACATAGAGGAGTGCAACGACAGACCTAGCCTGGCGTAGATGTGGCTTAGTACGTGAGAGGGCTGCACACGAATAGGCCGAGCCTCGTCAATGGTCTGCACCTCAAACCCATGCGAATGTAGAATTGTTTGGATTTCCTTTGTTTCTGCCAGCACAGCCACTGTAATAGGTGGAAGACATTGTCGGGGTTGGGGTGGGAAAGGTCAGGGTTAGTTGCACAAAAAAAAAAACTGGTTGGTTTGCAAAGGTTCAAAACTGTGCAAAAACTTTGCAAAGGTTAGTTGCACAAAAAAAAACTGGTGGAAATGCATCGGCTAAACGAACACGGTGAATTATATTGCAGTGAAACGAGGAATACATACAACAGAACAGAATACCGCATAGCAAATAAGCTTTGCAAAGGAGTAGTCACTTTCATTGTTAGTAGTCACCCAACTTCTAAAATGGTCGCCAACCCATGAAACGTATGCAATAATTTCTCCTTAAGTGAAAAATAAATTGTTTTTCACATCTCTAGAAGGCACACATCGAGATGTCACACCTTGAACCACCACATCTGGCTTTGAGATGGTGGAGAGACGTCGATTTAGAGGATCGATCTCTCCAGGTGCCAAGAAGCCCTAGATAATGTGGAGGAAGACATGCGTGTAAGCGTCCACAAACATTGAGGACACCAAATGTCACCACAAGCAAATAAAAAGAAAAGATGACGGCTGATAACCAACACGAGTTGGGATGAGGGAAATAAAGATGGAAAGATGAGATTATTTTAAGTTACGATCGAAATAGATTATGGATCCAGAGTAAGAGAGAGACCTCAGCAAGGAGGCAACCCAGGATGTACAAAGATTGTCCCCACATGTGAGGAAGCTTTCCTTTCATCACTCGATCCACTGTGTGCGGATGAGAGTACTCCTCATCAACCTACATCAAATTCAGGAAACAAGAAGGAGTGGGGGGAGGTAGGGGCGGGAATTAAGAAAATGCCTTGATTTTATAGACCGACGTGTGCAGCCAGACAGAGTGAACCAATGGTTTAACCCTGCTTTGTTCTTCGCGCACGGTGCAATAATCAATAAGACTCCTTCACTGGTTCCGCTCGGTGTGCATCGACGGATATATTTAATCAGACATTTTGCCTTTATCGAAATTTATTGAGAAAATACAACTTTCATGGTTGCTTTTGCATCCGTTTCCTTACTTGGAAGAATCAAACTGAATATGCTTTTTGTGCTTCATCGTGCAGTGTAATCCACTCTGTTTTACATAATGACTTCCCTTACATGAACCCCACCCCCTCCACTCTTCTGCAGGAAGCATGCGATCCACCATCAACCCCATTCTGATGAAACTACCTAAATTCAGGATCACTGCTCACCTCCATTAATTTGTTCCTTTTTTCCCCCACCTGTGGAACCATCTTCCACATCTTCAAGACAGCTGTTCATCACCATCATCATCCCCAATCCAAAACTATGATCTCCTCTACCCTCATGAACCTCCCCCACCCACCTCAATCCCTCCACCTTTACAAATTTCCATATTTCTCTCCCAAGAGATTCCTTCTGTATCCATCTTGTTTACCCCATTCCTCCCCAAATGCATTCTTTGTCTGCCTCCATCTATCTTGGCCTTCAGCTCTGTGTTGGTGTTTCTCCCTCTGCTGTTCCTTTTGTCCTGTCCTGATCTGTTCTGTGTACTATTACTAGACTTCCATGAGCCTTGACCATTTATACAAAAAAAAATGGTTGCCAACTTATGGTGGTTTGTCCATGCTGTATCCTTTTAAAATGCTGAGTCAAGCAAGCAAGCAGCACATACCATTTAAAAAAATCTTTCGTATGACTGCAGGGGTTCAAACAGTCGACCTCCCGGACTCAGAGCGGACACTCCAGACATTACCCCGCAGAGTCTGGTGTAATGGTTAGTGCACCAGGTATGAGTCCGGGAGGTCGGTGTTTATTTCTGGTTTTGAATGCATTTCTGGTTTCCATGAAAATTCTCCAAATAAAGTCATTTTTCTTTGTTCACAATTGTCTTGGACAATCCTTTGAGATGAAAACTGGTAAAGATGGTCCTTGTGAGCTTTTGCGTGTAGCAGCAGCACCTTCTTTCTGAACATCTTTCTCATCGGTAATGGATGCAGGCACCAAATCTCAAACATGGGGTCAGCCAGAAGAACTGCGTCTCTGGATATATCTGGCCCTTCAGCGCCGTTCAATGGCAGCACGCTCCACTCGCCAAGCTTTATGCCAGTAGCATCCAAGGTCAACGTCATTCCTGGCTCACAGCCTTTCTCCGTTCATGCGATGAGAATCAGTGCATGGCTCTCAACAGTATTATTTAACACCCTCTCTCATTGGAGGCTGGAGTGCCCGCCCCAAGGCAGTCTTGGGCCCAATTTTGTACCCCATATACAGGGTGTCTCAATAAAATGTACACAGGCTTTAATATTTCGGAAAAAAAAATTAAATAGCAGAGAGGGCGATATTGAGTGACTGCAAAACACCTAAAGGATGGCGTGTGTATGATGCAATGATTCCATGTCATCAGTCAGCTGTTACCCATAAGGCAGTGCAGAATGACAATATACTACAGTGTTTGATGTATAAAAGTGTACTCATTTTATTGAGACACCATGCAAGTCAATGACAATATGATGCCCTATAAAATCTATTTTCCATTTCGCACTCAATTCCACATTACGCTGCAAGAGGCTCGTTTGCTCCGACGAAGAGCTAACTAACACTTAGAACGTCAGTCACACCTCATTTCTCAAGACAGTAAGCATATACTTGTCACCTTTTCGTTGATTAAAATCAATTCTCTATGTGCAGGTAGGAAATGGCACAGATTGCCTGTGAAACTGTTGAGAGTTTTGATGCATTGGATACTAATAACAAGGGTTTGATTTGGTGTTCAAAATGTTCAAGTGCCATGGACAGGGTGTTCAGAATACGAGAGCGCGAGATGAAGGCACAGCATATGCCGGCACCTTGTCTTCTGGTACAGTGTAGAGCTCAGGCAGGAGGCGCAAACCATTTTTGCCCCGGATCAGGATCCCTTCAAGAGCTTCTTGGTATTCCTGCACCTGTTCATTCATCAACAACACAAACACACTCAAAAACATGATACTCTAAAGTCTAAATGGATGATGTCAGACATCACCTCAACAAAAAAATAACAAATATTCTTTGATGATCATTGATCACTATTCACCCACATTCAAGTTTTTCCCTTCCCAACAATGCCATGGTGTTGGTGACACCGTCAACTTCCCAACAATGCCAACAATGCCAATGCCAACAAGTCCCTGGTGTTGGGCTAGCGGCTAGGGTGCCGGCTTAGGATCCTAGGATCCTGGGTTCGAATCTCGGTCGATCGCCGAATTAACGCCAGGGGGGTTGACTCAGCCTGTCATCCTTCCGAGGTCGGCAAATTGAGTACCAGTTCACTGGTAATTCCCTGTTTGTCGTTGAAGGCGGCAAAAAGGGTTGGCGTCAGGAAGGGCATCCGGCCGTAAAACATTGCTTCAAAAAGGGGACCAAAAAAACAACAACTACCACGGTCCTCGAAAAGGCCAACCCCCGCTTTGCGGGGAAAAATGGCCTCTAAACGGTGGTTTTTCAACAATGCCATGGCCATGTGGCAAAAGGACTTAAAGGAGGTTTGGGAAGAAAAATAAGGAAACGTGGTGCACTTGTTCACTCGATCCTTTCAAGGTGCAAGCATCAAGCACAGCATCGCCGCAAGATGGCACAAAAAAACCCGCCAAACAGCACACCTGTTCGTGGTTTCCGAGGAAAACGCCATCGATGATGAAGTATGTCCAAAACACCGGCCATTCACACTCGATATTCTCAAACAACTTCAACTCTGCAGGCTCGTAGTACAGTCTGTTTGGGTCCTGGTTCAAAAGGAAAAACATTATGAATACTAGGACGGCACTCGGTAGACCGCATACCTCCACCAGGCTGAACAGTTTGTTTTGTATCCCACTAACAGGCCAGATCTGGATTCGGACCTGAACCAAAATCGAATCGGCTTGTTCTTCTCACCTAACCAACTCGTCCACCAAGTCCAGTCATAAATCGTCCATAACAATTTTAAATATCATGTTATATATCGCTTTTCGCCAGATCTCTCAATGGTGAAGAATCACTTTTAAAATTCCGTAAGCCTGATCCGTATTCACCAAAATCGAATCGATTCGTCCTTGTCACACCCAACCTGTCCACCGAGTTTCGTCCAAATCCGTCCATAACTTTTTTAGATATCGTGCTGTGTATCGGTTTTCGCCTGATCTCTGAAGGTGAAGAATCACTTCTTTTTTGTGTGTATAAGATCGAGGCTCTTGCAAGAGCTAACATTAATCACAAAAAACATAAACGGACACATAAAACATATAATAAAGGGAGCGGGAGACAAGATGGGGAGAGAGAGGGAAGCACACAAGTAAAACAGTAGAGAACAGGGACATTGGGAGATCTGTGGGAGGGAGGGGGGTTGGGGGGATGGGGCAGGGGGAGGGGGCAGGGGGAGGGGTGGGGCAGGGTGGGAGAGGTATTAAACACATGGACACTGCAGGGACTTCCAGGAAAGAAGTCGGTATTTCAAAAAAGTGGATCTGGGGTGAATTAACAGGGGTAGAAAAGATCAAGGTTTTGGATGGGGGGAAGATAAGAGATGGTGATGAACAGCCGTTTTAAAGACCTGGAGGGAGGAGTGGGATTGAAGAGAGTGAGGAAGTTTGTTCCAAAGGAAGGGAAGGAGAAAAGAGGAATGAAAGAGTGAAGGCGAGCAGAGAGTCTTGATTTTGGCAGTTTCACCAGAAGACGGTTACTGGCAGATCTTGTGCGACCTGAAGGAACATTTGGGGGACAGAGCCCAAAGAGAGCTGGGGGAGCAAGGCGAGAAAGGAGTTGGTAGAAGACAGAAAGACCATCAACCTGCCTGTGGTGAGAGAGAGAAACGCCCTCAGAATCGGCTTCATCGCGGGAGATTCCAATGATTCTGAATGCTTTGGTTTCAATAGCGTGAAGCTGAGCTAAGTGTGAGGCAGGAGCACCAGCCCAGAGGGGAGATCAGTACTCCATCAAGCTGCGGATTAAAGCCTTGTATGTGGTGAGTAGCTCAGGTGTGCCAAGGAAGGACGCCGAGTCGGCGACTGGCTTTGGAGGCGAAATGAGTGGTCTTCTTCTTCTTCTTCTTCTTCTTCTTCTTTACTCAGACGTTACAGCCTTTCCTCCCCTCTCTTCCATTTGTCTGTTCCCTTGCTTTGTTCCCATCTGTTGTCCCACTGTCAGTTCATCGATTTTTATTTACGTATTTTTATTCTTCGTCACCTCGCTCTTTTATGAGCCTCCATTTTGCATTGAAAATAATACCTCCCAATCCACTTCTACCTAAAAATATCACTTCCTTTTTCACCAATACTGTGAATACACAAAGCTTCCGCACACTAGTGTTGAGCTCTTTAACGAGCATCAACATCTGTGTAGAGTAAAAGGTACACACCTCACGAGGGGTCTTGTAACCATCCCTCAGAAACCGGCAACAACCATAGCGACCCTGAGAAAAACAAATAAAAAGGTAAAAGAGTGATCATGGGTGATCAATGAAGTCACAGAACAAACCAAAATCAGATTCTGCCTTGCTGGTAAATGAAACAATGTTCCTTTCGCGTGTGTGTGCGTGCGTGCGTGCGTGTGTGTGTGTGTGTGTGTGTGTGTGTGTGTGTGTGTGTGTGTGTGGTCAGAAAGTATTCAGACCCCTTCACTTTTTTCACATTTTGTTATGTTGCAGCCTTATGCTGAAATCGTTTAAATTCATTTTTTCCCTCATCAATCTAACCTTAATACCCCATAATGACAAAGAGAAAACAGGATTTTAGAAAGTTTTGCAAATTTATTAAAAAGAAAAAAAACTGAAATATCACATTGACATAAGTATTCAGACCCTTAACTCAGCACTTAGTTGAAGCACCTTTGGCAACGATTACAGCCTCGAGTCTTCTTGGGTATGACACGACAAGCTTTGCACACCTGGATTTGGGAATTTTCTGCCATTCTTCTCTGCAGATCCTCTCAAGCTCCGTCAGGTTGTATGGGGACCGTGGGTGGACAGCCATTTTCAGGTCTCTCCAGAGATGTTCGATTGGGTTCAAGTCAGGACTCTGGCTGGGCCACTCAAGGACCTTCACAGAGTTGTCCCTCAGCCACTCCTGAGTTGTCTTGGCTGTGTGCTTAGGGTCATTGTCCTGTTGGAAGGTGAACCTTCGGCCCAGTCTGAGGTCCTGAGCGCTCTGTTTCAGGTTTTCATTAAGGATATCTCTGTACTTTGCTCCGTTCATTGTTCCCTCAACCCTGACCAGTCCCCCAGCCCCTGCTGCTTAAAAACACCCCAAAGCACGATGCTGCCACCACCATGCTTCACCGTTGGGATGGTATTGGGCAGGTGATGAGCGGTGCCTGGTTTCCTCCAGACATGACGCTTAGAATTGAGGCCAAACAGCTCAATCTTGGTTTCATCAGACCACAGAATCTTGTTTCTCACAGTCTGAGAGTCCTTTAGGTGCTTTTTTGTAAAATCCAAGGGGCTTTCATGTGCATTTCATTGAGTAGAGGATTCCTCCTGGCCACTCTGCCATAAAGCCCAGATCGGTGGAGTGTTGCAGTGATGGTTGTCCTTCTGAAAGTTTCTCCCATCTCCACACAGGATCTCTGGAGCTCAGCCAGTGACCATCAGGTTCTTGGTGACCTCTCTTACCAAGGCCCTTCTCACCCGATTGCTCAGTTTGGCCGGGTGGCCAGCTCTAGGAAGAGTCCTGGTTGTTCCAAACTTTTTCCATTTAAGAATTATGGAGGCCACTGTGCTCTTGGGAACCTTCAATGCAGGATAAAAATTTTTTGTAGGCGTCCCCAGATCTGCGCCTCGACACAATCCTGTCTCTGACCTCTGCAGGCAATTCCTTCGACCTCATGGCTTGGTTTTTGCTTTGATATGCATTGTCAGCTGTGAGACCTCATATAGACAGGTGTGTGCCTTTCCAAATCACGTCCAATCAATTGAATTTACCACAGGTGGACTCCAATCAAGGTGTAGAAACATCTCAAAGATGATCAAGAGAATTGGGAGGCACCTGAGATAAATTTCAAGTGTCATAGCAAAGGGTCTGAATACTTATGTCAATGTGATATTTCAGTTTTTTCTTTTTAATAAATTTGCAAAATTTCTAAAATCCTGTTTTCTCTTTGTCATTATAGGGTATTGAGTGTAGATTGATGGGGGAAAAAAAATGAATTTAAACGATTTCAGCCTGAGGCTGCAACATAACAAAATGTGAAAAAAGTGAAGGGGTCTGAATACTTTCTGAATGCACTGTGTACATATATATATATATATATATATACATATATATATACATATATATATATATATATATATATATATATATATATATAGTGTCGCGGTTCTGAAAGTGTACATATTTGATTAATAAAGGTTAAAGGTTCTGCCCCCATAGGTAGTCCACGAGCAACACGTAGGTCACCTTAGAACGTTAGTTATTTCTTAGTGTATGTGAGTTAAGGCCATTTCCAATAGTGATACCTGCGTTGTGTAAAATAAATAAATAAATAAGAGGAGGCCCCATTCATTTTGTAGCCCTCCCTCCAATCGACTCCATTGCACACCATCCAGTCTGCACCCCATTCCCCATTGCGCCCATCCAGTCTGCACCCCATTGCCCCTCGCATTAGGATGCTCAAACCAGCCCAAATGCCACGAGGTAAGGCCTGAAAAGGGGGCGGAGCGTGAGGCCAGGGGTGTGGCCACGTCAAGCAGCCATCAAGGGCGGAGCCGGTAAGACCCCAACAACCAACCAGGGCTCGAGTGGGCATGGCTAAGGGGCGTGGTGAGTGCGCATCTACCAGATTCGAGAGGGTTCGCAAAGCGGCGATATATAAATGCGCGCGCAAAGCCCTCTGAACGACTTACGCAACAGTGCTCGTGAAGGACTTACGCAACAGCGCTCGTGCAGAAGGACTTACGCAACAGCGCTCGTGCAGAAGGACTTACGCAACAGCGCTCGTGCAGAAGGACTTACGCAACAGCGCTCATGCAGAAGGACTTACGCAACAGCGCTCGTGCAGAAGGACTGACGCTCTTTACCAACAAGGACTTGGGGGCTGATGCAGCGGCACTCATTGGAGAGGACTGTGCAGAGAGGGCTGATGCGCTTTGATCAAGAGGACGGTCACGTTCGGCTTTGGGTTGCCGAGATTGCCAGTATAACCGCCAGCCGGTTCGTTTATTACGTACGCGGCTAAGCTGTGCAATAATCGCCAGCTTACCGATCCCCCCCATATAATTGTCCGATCCGCGCCACCGACACGCGGAGATCTTGCCTGCCGTCTACCATCTTCACCGCCGTACGAGTCGGGGACCGGAACGAGCTGTGGACGCGATCCTGTGGACCCTCAACCGGACCATCTACAACCCCCGTGTGAGTCTGAGTGTGAACGGGCCCGTGTCCAGGGATAAGTTAAGACTGTTATAAGGCTGCCCTGTGTATCTGCTTCTTCTTCTTTACTGTACATCGCTCCTTCTTCTTCTTCTTCTTCTTCATTGTACAGAGTGTGTAATAAATTACTTGTCCTTCTTCTTCTTCATTGTACAGAGTGTGTAATAAATTACTTGTTCTTCCTGTTTCCTCTTAAATCGACCGTCTGAGTGATTTCTCCATTGGGTAAGCGTGGCACGATCACAACCGCTCCAATCGGGTTAGTTCCCGTTAACGGCCCGAATCGCGGCTCGCTATCGCTCGGCATGTCCACTAAAACTATGGTTCGGGTGGGGTTATTTCCTTGCTTCACGGCCGGTGTTCATGGCCGGTTAGGTAATAAGAATTCGGCTTACAACCCTATTTAACGCCGACCGGAAGGAACGTGATAGCCCCGGATCGCGCCGGCTAGATAAAAGACAAGGGGATTAATTCCCCCTTGGTAAGGGGAAGGCCGACATTTGGAGATCCGCAACAATATATATATATATATATATATATATATACGCACACCAAAAGTCTTAATAAAGATCCAATTATTTAAAAAATTCTAGGAATTTCGTCTATCGATATCCATCGATGTCGGTTGATATGTAGCCCAGTTGTTGCCCCTGTGCGTTCAATGATGCTTTGTGTAATATTCTTACCTGTGTCAACCATCATTGATGGCATAGCTATGCACTTTCTCTGTCAGTTCTTACTGGTGGAGCTCTTAACTTGTGAAGCATAATGTGCTCTGCATCCTGATTGGTCGAATGTACATTTGTCTATGCTGTTTATTTGAAAAACAGAAATAATGCATGCGTTTGAGTGTTTGTGCATGCACAGGTGTGCAAAAAACCTGCAGTTTGCCAACAATCTCAGCTTTGGTGAGCGCAACGAGTGCTGGGTCCTCGACGGCAAAGGCAGGATAAGAGACGACAGACAGAAGTCCGGCATCTATCTCCTTTGAGGTGGAAGCACGAGGCAGCATGGAGTGAAGGATTGACTGGAGGAAGAGAGCAAGGCATTAGATTGAGGAGAGCGTAGAGGAACTGGAAGAGGAAGAGGAAAATACAAAAAAAAGAAAAAAGAAAGAGAAATGATTCCGTGTTACAAAAAAGTTTTAGCTTTTAAACGAACCACGATTCTGTATGCAATATTTTTTTTTTTAATGAAAAAAGTGACAAAAAAAAAAAGAAGTGCTTCAGCTTTAGTACACTTTGACACATCACATTGAAATAAAAGGGGGAAAAAAATGAAAACAGGTATTTTGAGAAGGACAAACAAAGAGGTGGGAAGGAAGCAAAAAAAGAGGACAGAAGAAAGAAGAGAAAGACCTGAAAAGTTCCTTTGGCTTATACTACAAAACGGAATAACACTGTCACACATATAGTAACAAAAGTGAATGGACATACTGATGTCCAATATACAGACTTGGCATTTAATATGGAATATTTTTTTTGTGTGGGTGAACTTACTTTTCAAGATGACTTAGAACCAAAAGTTCATTAGAATTATGTTGAAATTATTCTAGATTTTGTTAATGTGACCTTTAAAAGAAACAAAAACCACATTTGACATTTCAAAGCAAATAAATTGATCCTTGAAAGTGATGTAAACTGATATCGAACTCAATTCACGGACAGTAGTGTTAAACTTCTGTACGTTTTCCAGAAGTACCTCTTTATTTTGCACATTAGCCAAAAAAAATTCAACAAAAACAAAAGCTAAATTATGACTGGGATTACGGACAGTAAAATTACAGTTCAATACTTCGTGTAACCCCCACGAGCATTCAGGAGAGCACGTACACGTCGAGGCATGCTGTTCACGAGATTTGCCAAGGTTTGGACAGGAATCGCTTGCCATGCAGTGACAATAGCCTGCTGCAATTCACGCACAGAGGTAGGCTGCTGGTCCAAGTTGTCGATTTGACACGTTAATTCTGCCCACAAGTTCTCTATCGGATTCATATCCGGGGTCATGGCAGGCCACTCCATATGCTCCACACCACGGTCAGCAAGAAAGTGTTGGATCATGCGAGCACGATGAGGCCGTGCATTGTCATCTTGGAAGACAAAGTTTCCTCGAAAGGCTGCACGAGCAAATTGAAGCAATGTTTCTTCCAGAATGGCCCTGTACTTGAACTGGTTCAGGTTTCCATTCAGAACAACCAGGTCAGTTTTGCCCCCTGCATGAAAGCAGCCCAAACGGTCACCCCACCACCTCCAGCTTGGACTCTTGGCACTATACAATCTTCGTTGTGGGCTTCATGCACTTGTCTGCGCACTCGGACGCGGCCATCTTGACGATAGACCAGAAATCTAGACTCGTCACTGAAGGTCACGTGATTCCAGTGTCCTGGCTGCCATTGACGGTGCTCTCTGGCAAACTGCAATCGGCGCTGGCTGTGTTGTCTGGTCAGGCGTGGCTTTCTCAGGGGACGCCTGGCACGATAGCCTGCTTGAACCAGTCGTTGGTTGACTAGCCTTCTGGATACAGGCACATTTGTCAGTTGCTGCCACTCAGCCCTAAGCCGATTAGCTGACTTGGTACGGCCATTGCAGACTAACCGGTGCAGCTGGCGATCATCTCTCCTTGTGGTTCTGCGTGGACGTCCTGGCCTCGGTATTGGAGTAGGGACACCCCTCTGAGCATTTCGTGTCAGGATCTTTGACACCTGACCTTGAGTGATGCCATACTGCCGAGCAATAGCACGCTGTTTCATGCCAGAATTTCGTAAAGCCACCACTCCATGACAAACAGCATTGCCAAGTTGACGGACCATCTCCAGAGGAAGCGGCAATAACGTTTGTAGACGTGCAGCAGTTGTTTTCCACTAATACAGAACGCAACAACCCTTATATACCCGATTGTGAAGCCAATCGTCAAATGTACCTGTCCTTACATTTTGTCACGCCACCTGTGATATAATCCTGTTATTGACTTCTTGCTGCGAAAGACAATCAGTGACATGGTTCTTTCAACAAAGACATCACCGAAGGGGAAAATAAACTCACCAGATTGATATACTGAGTTCAGAAAGTAAACCCAAGTCAAGAAAAAATATATATTCCATATTAAATGCCAAGTCTGTATAATGTTGACAGAGACAGAGAGGAAGAGGGCGGAGTAATAATCGGAGGTGAGTGTTCTCTGAAATGAATCACGATGAATCCCCACCAAAATAGCAGTGTGCATTGGTCACATGGATTTTCACAAGTTCAATCAAGAACAATCCTGGAGACCATAGTTTCATCCTTATTTATTTACTTATTTATTTATTCATTTATACAAAAATCACAGCTCAAGGAAGAGCGAGATGACAGAGGGGAAAAAGGCAATGCATAGACAATGGGGTGTCTAGCAGGGAAATGAACAAACAGGAAAAGAAGAAGGGAAGGAAACATGGCAACAAACCTGAGGCTCACAAGAGCATGAATGAGGCCAGGACAAGGGCACACAAACCTTGCAAAAAACATACAAAGAAGCTCTCAATAAAACGCACAAGTACATTATGTCAACAAACACAAACAATGACCAAAATCATTAAACAAGACTATTCCGGGACAGGTATCCCCAGTTTGCGAAGGCAGCCTATCAGAGCAGAGGAGATTGTGTCTCGCCAGGAGGAAACCCAAAACTTGCGCTGGGTCAAGCTGGAACACTGGAAACGATGGCATTGTGGTGAGAACGTCTGGTAGGTCGGCAGTTAGATTCCGACCACGACTGAGTGTTACCAAAGAATAATTATTTATTTTTAAATGTACGTGACTGCTTTTTTGCATTACGCTCAACATTTAGAAAATAGAGCACAGATAAACCCTGTGGGTTGACATGTCATGGAGAGAGGCAATTCTCATTAAAATGCCTCACTAACTTTGGAGAAAAACGTGACGTTACAAGACTGTGTGGCCGACGCCCAGAATGCTCCGTGAAGGTATTTACCTTCCACCCAAGGTCTATGGCCGAGTTTGTTTCATTGTTAAAGTAAAGTCTTGTGCCGTCTGGAGTCTCTATCTGCATATGTGTATGTATTTGTGTGTTTGTGTGTTTGTGTGTGTCAGCTATTCCATCGTATAGCCTGAAGGGGAAAAAAAAAAGCCATAATAGCTTCGTCGGCAAAAAGAAGTTTATTATTAAACTTACAAAAAAGATATGCTGGACTTGAAGGCAAAAAGTACCAGGAACGCATTCTGAAAATACAAATCTTTATGGCAAAGACATAAATAAACTAGAACGGCACTCTGTTGAGAGCATACCTCCACCTGGTAGGCCATATCACTCAATGGTGAAGAATCACTTTCAAATTATACTCGTTGGATCTGGGTCCGGATCTTCACCAAAATTGAATCGATTCTTCATTGTCACACACACAACCCATCCAACAGGTTTCGTCCAAATCCGTCCATAACCTTTTGAGATATCCTGCTATGTATCGTTTTTGGCCCTATCTCCCAATGGTGAAGAATCACTTAATAAAATCTAGTAGCCGGATCCGAATCCGAATCTTCACCAAAATCTAATCATTTCATCCTTGTCACATATGGTACATCTCTGCCTAATTTCGCCTGAATCCGTCCACAACTTTTTGAGATATTTTGTTCACAAACAAACAGACAAACGGACAAGCAGGGGTGAAAACATAACCTCCACCCACCTTTGGTGGCGGAGGAAAAAAAGGTATAAATAAAAGTTGCATTAGAAATGAAAAGTTGGGGATGGGGAAAGCAAAACAGAAAAAGAAAGAGAGAGGGGGAGAGGAAGAGGGAATAGATCGGGAGAGGAAGAGGGAAGAGAGGGAGAGAGTAAGGGGGACAAGAGAGGAAGAGGAAGGGGGACAAGAGGAAGAGGAAGGGGGACAAGAGGGGAAGAGGAAGAGGCAAGAGAGGGAGAGGAAGAGGCAAGAGAGGGAGAGGAAGAGGCAAGAGAGGGAGAGGAAGAGGCAAGAGAGGGAGAGGAAGGAGGAAGAGAGGGAGGGAAACAAAATGGAGCAAAGGGATGGACCAAGAGGGAAAAGAAGGGGGGAGGAATATGGAAAATAAGGGGGGAGGAATAGCGAAGAGGGAAGAGAGGGAGAGAGTAAGGGGGACAAGAGAGGAAGAGGAGGGGGACAAGAGAGGAAGAGGAAGGGGGACAAGGGGGGAAGAGGAAGAGGCAAGAGAGGGAGAGGAAGAGGCAAGAGAGGGAGAGAGGAAGGAGGAAGAGAGGGAGGGAAACAAAATGGAACAAAGGGATGGAGCAAGAGGGATAAGAAGAGGGGAGCTAGAGGGAAAAGAAGGGGGGAGGAATATGGAAAATAAGGGGGGAGGAATAGGAAAAGAGGGGGGAGGAAGAGGGAATAGAGGGGTGGAATGAAGAGGGCAGAGAGGGGGAGGGGCAAGTAGGTATAGAATGGGTGGGGAACAGAAGGGGGGGAGAGGGAAACCAAGGGGTGAGGAGAAAGAGGGAACATAAGAGGGGGAGCAATGGGGGAAAAGAAAAGGAGGCAAAAGAAAACAGAGGGGGAGAGGGAGAGGGAACAGAGGGAGTGAAAAAAACATGGCACAAGGAGAAAGGGGGAGCTGTAGAATAATCTGCCACCCTTTTACAATCATTAAATAAGCTAATATTTATTTACTAGTGGGATCACCCGTGGGAATCCCACAGGCATGGACATGTGTGACATTTGGACATCTTCATTAAGTTGCTGCACATTGAATTTTACAAAATGGTTACTGGCAATTTATCAGATCCACAAATGATGTAATCTACACAATTTATTTACTTCTGATAACATGTGAATGCATGTGCGTGCACATGGGAAATACAGTTTGAAATGTGACTTCAAGAGCTCAAATCCTCTCCCTCCCCACCCCCAACCCTCCCACATCACGCACACTGCACCGGGGAGTGGAACACATGCACACTGCACCAGGGAGTGGAGCGCACACACACACGCACACGCACACACACACCACACACACACACACACACACACACACACACACACACACACACACACACACACACACACACACACACACACACACACACACACACACACACACACACACACACACACACACACACACACACAGCCAATTTTCTCAACTTCAGCTGAAACTGAGACTTGAACCACCCAGCAACTGTGATGGTGAATTAGAGTCAAGATAAAGCCATGAGGGAGACTCAATGAACTTTATGTTACAGGCCTTTGAAAATGCATTTCGTTCTATAAACGGTAACTTTTGTTGAATTTTCTTCCCTTTTTTTTTTCAACCGAGTCTGAAACCATGTTAGCGACTGTGAAAAATGAAATGAGATCGAATTAGAGTTGAAATAAAACTGTGAGAGAGAGCAAGACACCAGGGGCCTAACAAAAGAGGCCTCAAAGCTATGCGAGGAAAGAAAATGGTGGATATTTGTTTTTGAAGCCTCTTCCAGAATTGGTGGAGCTACTCTGTCAATGGAGGAGGCCAGACTCACAGACAGACTCACAGACAGACTCACAGACAGAATCACAGACAATCACCTACGGAGAATATAATATAGATCTTTCATGTTCTAAAGCTCATGGATGGAGAACCTGGAACACAAATCACACACAGAATTACACAAGACAACTGCAGACTTGACTTCAGACAAACACAGATGCACACCTTTGGGGAAGTGACAAATTCTCAGGGAACTCAGGGCACTGGTGGTGCCATCTTTGTGACGTTGTTTTCCTCTCCGCAGTCAGCGTGGCAACTGAAGAGGAATTTACTCCCACCATCCAACCACCACACCCTATGTGATAGCAATCCAAGGGGCCTAGCTGTGCTCTATCCTCTAAAGTCTAAATGCTGAGCGTCGAACAAGGAAGCGGTACATACCATTATGAAACTCTGTGGTATAACGAGGCCAAGATCAGAATCAAACCGCCGACCTCCCAGATTCACAGCAGACACTCCAACCACAATTCTTGTCCTTCTTGCCATTTTAAAAAATGTGACATTTTCAGTACGGTTTGTATCTCTTTTTGACGCAGATGATGCGACAAGTTTACGTTTATATGATTCATAGCACATGCTTTCAAATACATGCAATCTCTGCTTTATTCTGAACATGACCGCTCTGTTCTTGGTGGATTGCCACGGCACCGTACATAACACATTGTATGGTACCACTATTTAGAAATGCTCGTCTTTTATCCATTTTCTTTTTTTACAATCTAGGACGACACTATAATTCCTTCAGCAAATGTCAAACACAGCCCTTCTACTTGAGGAGGAGATAGAGAAAAGGATATTTAAAAAAAAAAAAAAAAAAAAAAAAAACGGCAAAATAAAAGGAGAGACAACTGGACAGGATATCAACATGTGGAACCTGGCAATGTTGGACTTCATCAGGAAGCACATGAATGACAGACTTGGGGCCACCATGCGCTCCAAACAGGTCCAACTCGTCTATGGCATCCAGAGCAGCCTGAAAATAAAAGGAAACAAGATAGAGCTTTAACACGGCAGACCCTCGGCTAGGTATTTGTCTGGGAGATCCTTTTCACAAAGTAGAACGCCCAGGTGTCCTATTGACGTGGCCACCCGGGAGCGCTACATCTGCATGCAGATTCACCGACACCAATAGCTCTCTCTTTTTAGTGACGCAAACATCAATTTCCAATGTTGATTAAAAAACGGAATTCTCAAATAAACTTTAAAACATCGAGCACTGATCACGTGCCACACACTTGGAGGCACTGCAGGTACAACTAAAACGGCACTCGGTAGAGCGCATACCTCCATCAAGCTCAGCAGTTTACGTTTGTATCCCACAGATAGGCTGGATCTGCATCCGAAACCGAACCAAAAATCTAATCTGCTTGTTCTTGTCACCTGACCAATTCATCCAGCTAGTTTTGTCATGACTCGTCCGCAACCTTTTGAGAGATCATGCTAGATATCATTTTTGGCCTCATCTCTCAATGATGAAGAATAACTTGATATATTTTTTGAATTCTCGTATCCGGATTGGGATAGTCAGCAAAATCAAATCAATTCTTCCTTGTCACACACCCAACCAATCCACCAAGATTCGCCCGAATCGGTCCATAACTTGAGACATCCTGCTCATAGACAGACAGACAGACAGACAGGGGTGTAAACATAACCTCCTTCACCTTCGGTGGGGAAGGTAATTAAAGTACTCAAAGTAATCTTGCCGGTTGTCGTTCACTGATACAAGGGCAGGTACTGGAATTTTTTGGCAAGTCCACATGTATAGTTTTCTAATCACAGATCAGCAGATTCCTGTCAAGGTGACGTACCTGACTTAGACACTCATATGATGGAGTTTTAACTATCCAAGGAGACATTTTCACATATAGAAAAAGTCACAACATGGTTGCAGGTGCTGTGATGCTCCAAAGGAAATATGGGAATATAATCCTATCCTATCCTATGGTCTAAAATAAGGCAATGTCTGTATGTCTGTTACTTATATAATCGGCTTGGCTATTCCCCACCAAACTTTGCATTCGTCCTTGGGGAACCCAGGGTCAGGTCAAGGGCATTAAATAAATTAATAAATTACCCTCCCCCCTGAGAGTGTGGGGAGGATGACTTTGGATTTTCACCTGTACACTTGGAATAGTGCAAGTGGTTTAACCACTGGCCCCTGCCAGAGGGAGGGGGTATTGTGGTGTGGGAAACTGTCAATTGTGAAAATTAATCCGCTTGCTCCAAGAGGAAGCAGGTACGACAGGTAACAACAAAAAGCAACAACTCAAACTAAAGCATTCTGCTTCTTGCACAACAAGCAGTGCTTCTGGCCTGCAAGGTAATGCCCGTTTTCTCAGGACAAATATTTTGTCTGTAGCTTTGCTGAGGCACAAGTACCGCATTGACCTACAGAGGACACGGTACATTTGGTGAAATAATCTCAAGGAAAGCTGGCAGTGCGTCACTATCGACGACACACATTTTTCCATTCCTCCCCCGACGAGCCCTTGCTGGTCACAGATAAATCACGTTCTTCTTCAAGGTTGAGAAAGCCCACATTGCAATGCAAACGGACAGGGTAGACGGTTTCTAACCTTGGCCATGCCGATAGAGCTGGCATTCAGCTCCGGAATTCCCTGGTTCGTTTTATCACCTCGCTCCCACATGCCGTAGTCCTGCGTCACAAAGGGATGGGAGAAGAGCAGTTCATGCATTTATTATGACCTCTTGGGAATATCATGTCACGTATGCTCTTTTCACATTGAGGTCCACCTCAATAATAAGTTAGCAGAGATAAATGTGCCCCCAAGTTATGGAAAATACCAAAATACCTCTCTAAAGACCAATTTATACACACAAACTGATCCATTTTAAATTCTAAATCTATTTAAAATTCTGTTCCTTCAGGAACTTTCAGGTGTCACTTCAGGAAGTAAGACTAACACATCACCGAATAAATTCCCAAAATCTATTCTCTAAATGCTGAGCATTTTGGAGGAAAAATAAATTATTTGGCTAAAATATTGACCAATTTGGAGGTTTAAAAACAAAAATCTCCAAAGCATGCCAATTGGGTGTCGATTTGTACATTTGTTTGTTTCCCAAACTTTACAACAAGAGTAAAAGGTAAACTGGAACATCCAGGATGTCTTTAGCATCTAAAACATCCTTGAGATTCACTTCCTGTTTCCAGAGTGACAGCTTCCCTACTCTACCCGACATGGCCTGCACTGAAAGCTAAATATACCGTTGTAGATTTGTACATCTGTTTGTTGCCCAAACTTTACAATAAGAGTAAAAGATAAATTGGCTTATTTGGCCTAGCAATTTAGCCCCCAACTCTCGCACCTGTTTGTCGTTCTTTCATCCCATATTCTATCACGCTCCCTATTCCAAACCTCACTAACTCTTCCCTTATTCAGCACTTTCTATTTAAAAAAAACAACAAAACAAGCAAACAAAAATAAGCAGTCTTACCCCATGATTTGATGATCCATTTTATTAGCTCACCTGGAACAAAGTTCAGGTGAGCTTATGCGAT
The DNA here is from genome assembly GCF_964187855.1 of Myxine glutinosa. NCBI lineage: Eukaryota > Metazoa > Chordata > Myxini > Myxiniformes > Myxinidae > Myxine > Myxine glutinosa. Next base: position 50,214,962 of record NC_136274.1, read on the forward strand.
GGCACGTCGTCCGTCAGTCAGTCCGTAAATACTTGAAACTTCTTCTCCGAAACCGCTGATGGGATTGCGACCAAATTTGGCACAAATTATATTTGTTGTGTTGTGACTAAGGTTTGTTCAAGGCACTAAGAAAATCTAAGTCTGAGGGGGGCCTACGGGGAGTGAGAATGGGTCCAGGTTTAACCCCCCCCACCCTCCCCCAAAATAGGTACGGTATTTGCTTTTTTCTCAGAAACTACACACACGATTTCGATGAAACTTGATCACAACCTTCACGACCCATGCTGTACCAAAGTTTGTTCACGGCATCAATTTTTTTTTCCCTTTTGGGGGTCTAGGGGGGTTGCTCCCCAAAATGGGTATTTGCTTTCTTATCAGAAATTACACATGCAATTTCGATGAAACTTGACCACAACCATCACCACCCATGATGTACCAATGTTTGTTCAAGGCATTAGAAAAATTAGGGTCTGAGGAGGTGTATGGGGTTGGGGGAGGGCATGTTGCCCCCCAAAGTAGGTATTTTTTTTGTTTGTTTCTTTAAAGTCTTACGATTATGTTTGTATGAGTCTATATGCTGCCCTGTCTTCTAGCAACCATTGAAATTGGTTTAAAATACCTGCAGTCAGTGCAGTATATTGTTTATTCTACCAGGTGAGCACCAGGGGTATTGCCCCTATGTTTATTTGTTGGCTACATGTTCAGCCCATGCACTTCCTCATTGACCCATTCTCTAGCCTTCCCTTTCCTCCGTTCAAATGCCTTCCCTCCGGGGCTGTCACTCGGGAGCAACAATTTGGTTCGGATCTGACTCGGTAATTTTGGCAAAAACTTTGTCGGGTCCCAGATCAACTCAGAACTTGGATAAGTTTGCAATCCATCAAGCGTATGCAAATCAATCACATTGGGATGCATGGACTCAATCTAAGCTGTGTCGACAGGTCCAGCTGGCAACAGCACTGCTCCCATTACAATAAAATGATGGCCGACACAGGAAATGATAGCGATTAATTAGTTACTTGTACGTACGTACGTACACACACACTTCATTCTAAAGGACTTTGTTGTCATAGAATAAAATTGGTACCAATGGAAAGCTAATATTCAATATAACTGGAAGAAACATTTATTTGTTTAATCACAAACTTTTCCCTTTTAAAAGCTTCTTTCTGATTTGAAGAAGCGCTAATGTTTTTGTTTTTTTCACACAGCGGTTCAAACGGAAACATTTCTTATTTTACCAAAACAGGAACCCTTTAGAAGGACATGGAAGGAGCACACACAATTATATGCCGTTGTGGCGGACACAAAAGCCCACTGGCGTGGTGACATCATTCCACGCACGAAGTGGGCGGTGGCCACGCCCGAGGGGTAGGCGTGGCCTCATGATATACACCGGGCGACCAGCCCGGAGGAGTTCAGTGTTACAGTGTAGTCTTACAATAAAGACATTTATATGTTACCGCTTGTCCGCTTCCTCCTTGCTCACAAGCAGCGCGCGTAACGCCGCGCTTTACTGGTGACCCTCGACGTTGGATCTGCCGGAGCGATCCTTCCACACGCGACGCCATCGCCATGGCCGCCTTCGTCAAACTTCCGGAATTTTGGGAGGCTCAGGCCGAAGTCTGGTTCGTCCAGGCCGGAGCCCAATTTCAGCTTCGGCGCCTCACCAACGACGACCTGCGCTACTGCCATGTCGTCGCCTCCCTCGGGCCCGGCACGGCCGCTCGAGTTGTGTCCGTCCTTCGCCACCCACCGGACGGCCACAAGTACGAGGCACTCAAGCGGCTACTCCTAGCCACGTTCGGCCTCACGGACGACGCACGGGCCGATCGCCTCCTGGATCTCCCCGAGCTCGGTGAGACGCGCCCGTCGGTCCGAATGGACCATATGCTGTCACTGTTGGGCGACGAAGCCCCCGGTTCGCTATTCCGGGCGCTTTTCCGTCGCCAACTTCCAGCGCAGGTTCGCCTCGCGTTGGCCGGGACCGGGCTAACGGAACCCCGAGCATTGGCGGCCGAGGCGGACAAGTACTTCGCCGCTTCGGACACGCGGGCGAGCGTTGGCGTGGCCGTCACGGCCTTCGACGCTGATGTTCCACAGCATCATCTTCTACAGCACGCTGATGTTCCACAGCATCATCTTCTACAGCACGCTGATGTTCCACAGCATCATCTTCTACAGCACGCTGTGGTTCAGCAGCATGCTGATACGCACCTCGTGAACGCCGCCACGCCCCGCCCACCGCCGCGGCGAAAACCGCCACCGCGGGGAAACCCGTCGACTCCACCGGCCTGGCGGAGCCAGCCGCGCTCCTCCAGCTCCACCACCTGGTGCTGGTTCCACGCCAAGTTCGGCCACGAAGCTCGGCGGTGTCATCCGCCGTGCTCCTTCAACGGGTCGGGAAACGCCCGGGCCGGCGCTCAATTGTGGCGATGAGCGCCGGCCGTTCGAGCAGCCTGCTGTTCATAACGGACACCTTCTCCGGGCGCCGTTACCTGTGCGACACGGGAGCACAGGTGAGTGTCATTCCCGCCGGCACGTCAGACAAGCACGCCGCGGGTGGGGGCCCCGCGCTGCTTGCCGCGAACGGGACGCCCATCCGTACGTACGGAAAACGCTGCCTCTCTCTGCGGTTTGGAGGGCAGGTTTTCCGATGGACGTTCGTCACCGCCGACGTGCCCATGGCACTGCTTGGCGCGGACTTCCTGTGCGCTAATGGGCTCCTGGTCGACGTCAAGCGCAGACGGCTTGTCCAGGCCGAGACGTTCAGCTCGCTCGCATGTGCGTTGCCCAGCTCAACGAGCGGCTTGCCAAGCGGCTTGCCGAACGATTCGGTTCCGGCCACGTTGGTCTGTACGCTTCCGGCAGCGGACGCATTCACCCGCCTCCTCGCCGGCTTCCCGGCCCTCACGCGGCCCACCTTCTCGGCGGGGGCCGTCAAGCACGGGGTGGCCCATCACATCCCCACCGTCGGGCCACCGGTCTACGCCCGGGCACGCCGCCTCGAGCCGACGAAGCTGGCGGTGGCAAAAGCGGAGTTCGCTACCCTGGAGCGACTCGGCATCGTTTGGCGCTCAGAGAGCGCTTGGGCGTCGCCGCTGCACATCGTGCCGAAGCCCGGCGGGGGATGGCGACCGTGCGGGGACTATCGCCGTCTCAATGACGCCACGACTCCCGACCGCTACCCCGTCCCCCACATTCAGGACTTTTCCGCCCGTTTGGCGGGCAGGTCCTTCTTCTCGAAGGTGGACCTCATACGCGGCTACCATCAGGTCCCCGTCAGGCCGGAGGACGTCCCGAAGACGGCGGTCATCACGCCATTCGGACTCTTCGAGTTCCTGCGCATGCCCTTCGGTCTGAAGAATGCGGCTCAGGCGTTCCAGCGACTGATGGACAGCGTCCTGCGCGACTTGGATTTTGTCTACGTCTACCTGGACGATATCCTCGTCGCCAGCGCGTCCCGCGAAGAGCACCTACGCCACCTCCGCACGCTCTTCGAACGCCTGGGCCAGCATGGCCTGATTGTGAACCCCGCAAAGTGCCGGTTCGGCGCCGCCACAATCGATTTTCTGGGGCACCGTGTCACCAGGCACGGAGCCGTCCCCCTGCCGGCCAAGGTGGAGGCGGTGAAGGGGTTTCCGCGCCCCCGCACGATCAGAGGGCTGCAGGAGTTCCTGGGCATGGTGAACTTTTACCATCGGTTCCTGCCCCGTATCGCCCAGCTCCTGCGCCCCCTGCACGAAGCTCTCCGAGGTAAGCCGGGCAAAGGCGACGTTACCTGGACCGAGCAGATGGACACGGCGTTCACGGGCGCGAAGCTCGCTTTGGCTAACGCCACCATGCTCGCGCACCCGGCGCCCGATGCACCGATCGCCCTCACCACCGATGCCTCGGACTACGCGGTGGGCGCGGTGCACGAGCAATGGGTGCGTGGAGCTTGGCAACCGCTGGCGTTCTTTAGCCGGCAGCTTCGCCCGCCCGAACGCCGTTACAGTACCTTCGACCGCGAGTTGCTCGGACTTCACTTGGCGGTCAGGCACTTCCGCCATCTGCTCGAGGGCCGGGCGTTCACTGCCTTCGTCGACCACAAGCCGCTGATCTTCGCGATGGGCAAAGTCACCGAGCCGTGGTCGGCCCGGCAGCAGCGTCACCTCTCGGCCGTGTCCGAGTACACGACGGACATCCAGCACGTCGCGGGGAAGGACAACCCGGTTGCGGATAGCCTTTCCCGGGCCGTCGCCCACGCAGTCCACCTCGGCATCGACTATGCCCGGATGGCAGCGGACCAGGCCGCTGACCCCGACGTCCAGGCCTTGCGGACCGCCGTCACGGGCCTCCGCGTCACCGAGGTGCCGTTCGACGGCGCGGGCGCGGCCCTCTTGTGCGACGTCTCCCTCGGGCGTCCTCGCCCCATTGTGCCCGCGGGCTGGCAGCGCCAGGTGTTTGACGCCATCCACGGCCTGTCCCACCCGGGCGCGAGGGCCTCCCAAAGGCTGATCGCCGACAAGTTCGTCTGGCATGGCCTCCGGAAGGCCGTCCGCGGCTGGGCCAGGACGTGCCTCGCGTGCCAGCGCGCCAAGGTGCACCGGCACACCCAGGCCCCGTTGGCCCCGTTCACGGTGCCGGAACGCCGGTTTGACCACGTCCACGTGGACCTGGTGGGACCTCTGCCCCCCTCGCGGGGTTTCACCTACGTCCTCACCATGGTGGACCACACCACCCGGTGGCCGGAGGCCGTGCCCTTGGCGTCGACAACGGCGGCCGATGTCGCGCAGGCTTTCATCGCCACCTGGGTCGCCCGGTTCGGCGCCCCCTCAGACATCTCATCCGACCGCGGCCCCCAGTTCACCTCGGAGCTCTGGGGGGCGGTTGCGCAGGGGCTCGGGGTCCGGCTGCACCGAACCACGGCCTACCACCCCCAGGCTAACGGCCTGTGTGAGCGATTTCACCGCTCATTGAAGGCCGCGCTCCGGGCCACCCTCCGCGACGGCGGCTGGGTCGACAGGCTCCCCTGGGTCCTGCTGGGCCTCCGGACGGCGCCCAAGGAGGACCTGCGCGCATCCGCGGCGGAGTTCGTCTTCGGGCAACCGCTGCGGGTGCCGGGCGAGTTCCTCCCCGACTCCACGGCACCATGGTCCGCGGCACAGCAGCGCTCCGCTCTGCAAGAGACCGCCCAGAGGTTCGCCCCGGTGCCAACGGCATGCCACGGGCACCCACCGACGCACGTCGCCCCGGAGCTTCGCACGGCGGAGTACGTCTTCGTCCGCCACGATGCCCATCGGACACCACTGCGGCCCCCGTACGACGGGCCTTTCCGCGTGCTGGAGACCGGGGCGAAGCACTTCACCCTGGACATCGGCGGTACTCCTGACCGCGTTTCGGTAGACCGCCTCAAGCCGGCCCACCTCGATGTGGACCATCCACCGCCATTGGCCCGACCCCCACGTCGGGGCCGCCCTCCTGCGGGCGGACCCCCGGCACCGCCCAGCCCCGCCGCCACGGCGCCCCCCGGTCCTGCACCCATCCCAGGGGCATCCCACCTGGTATCCCTGCACCCCGGACGCCGCCGATCGCCAGGGGGCGCTTCGGCCGGGTCATTCGTCTGCCCCGCAAACTGGCCCTCCAGGTGCGCGGGAATTCTGGGGGGGGGCGCGTGTGGCGGACACAAAAGCCCACTGGCGTGGTGACATCATTCCACGCACGAAGTGGGCGGTGGCCACGCCCGAGGGGTAGGCGTGGCCTAATGATATACACCGGGCGACCAGCCCGGAGGAGTTCAGTGTTACAGTGTAGTCTTACAATAAAGACATTTATATGTTACCGCTTGTCCGCTTCCTCCTTGCTCACAAGCAGCGCGCGTAACGCCGCGCTTTATCGTAATATTTCTCGAAGCAATAGAAAAATACATTAAAGGTACATGGAAGGAGCACACAAGCAACAAAAACCAGAGCCGAATTGAGATAACCCATAGTTCGCCATGCCGCAAGACCCATGCTCACGGGTAACTCAGAGGTAGATAGGTGACGGTTACAGTGCCCGATTACGGTAACATTTTGCTTTGAAATTCACAAAGAGAAACAACATGACCATTCCATAGCACATCCTATTCATATACTAATGTGCATTTCTACCGCACACACTTGCAAAACACTGAAACTACTTCATTTCATGTGATAGCAAAATACCCGAGTTGACATCCAATCCCAGCTCGACTCTGACTCGTCTCAGAAGAGCAACTCCCCAAATTTGAGTTCAGGAACAGCAATACCTCTTCACCACCTTTCTTCTCAAATTAACCAATAAATAAATTAATAAGTCACTCATTCTCAGCTCCTTCTGAAGACATTCAGTCCCACAACTATTTCTTATTTCGAATCATCTCCCATTTTGTTTCCTCCCCTCACACTGCATCAAGTCAAATATTTGAAAGGTCAATTTCTTTGATTGTATAATTTTCCTACACTCTCATTTCAATTTTTTTTTTTTTTTTTTTTTTTTTCCACATATGGCTTCCTCTTCCTCCGTTCATTTTCTGTTTCACTCCTAGATCATTCACATATACTTTGTGAATTTTTCCCATCATGGAAAACCATGTTTTACCCATTTCCCATCATGTTCATACAGACTGGTCTTCCTTCATATCTTTAATCGCCCTTTCCACCATCCCAATCCTGATGTCAGTCTTTGTCGTGCCGACCTTGGTATTGTGAGGACAAACCTGTTTTGTAGTGTACATGGGTTTACGGTGGTGAACCCCTACATGCCAGTACCCACTCTGACCTCATTTCATGCCAGCACTGGTCACCTTGACCCTGCCCTCTGCTCAATGTCCCCACATTCCATGTCCCTCAGATTCACATCACACCTCCCCACACCACACCGCCTATCATTGGCCAAAGGTCACCATTATTGTACTGGAAGTCAGCAAAATTCCATGTAACATGTTTTTCTTACCGCGACTTTGTAGGCCGCCTCGATGTAGAAGACTAGGTTCTGCACAAAAGCCACCTCGTCCAGTGTGAAGATGATGCGCAGACCTACAGGAAAAATGAAAACCAAAAAAGCGTTTTTCCGAGAATATAAAAGGCAGACAACCGACACATTTTGCAAACAATACGTCGATGGTGCTCCAATTGTAATGCCCTAATAAAATGCACAATGGGTCCATTTTGATTAAAGAACAAGAAACCGATTTTGATCAGGCAGACTATCGCCATCCATAAAACAGCCCTTCCACCTGAGCACAACGCACTTATTCCTGGGATCGCAGGCGTTCAAATCCCTCAAACTGTGTTGATATATGTCATGTCCATTTTTCAGATTCACCCCTCGCTTCTCCTTCAAATTCTCCATTCAAATCACTCACTCTGACTAAACTGTACATCATTTTCTAGATCCACTACTAATGGATCAAGGCAGAGCATTTAACATAGCAGAGCCTTGCCAGGGTATATAAATTACAGTCGATATTTAGTTTATATTTATATTTACAGATATTTACAGGGTTCCTCGGGCGAGTGAGGCGTCCTTCGAGCTCTCCACGGCATCGAAGTTTGAGTGTTTTCCCATTCTTGTCTTTGTCAAATTTCCACTGGTTATTTTGCTGTGTACGTGTTATTGTGTGTTTCTAGTTGGTGTTGGTTTGTGGTTCGTGCAAACTTGTGTGTAGTTAATCGTTTTCTGAATCGTACCTCGTGCGCGGCCTGGTAACTTGGGGCTTCCCTCCCCCCGTCGGTGTTTTGTCGGTTTGGGTTATTTCCTTCGCTGTATTGCTCGTTTCTTTTATTTTGTTTTCTCCCCCTCACCTCACCTCCTGAGACAAATAATTATATATTGATTCTCTCTCCTCCCGGACACGTGCTTGTTCGCTCTCCTCCTCGTCTCGGCTTGTGCCCCGCCCCCTATATCTCGTTTTCTTCCGCCTCTGCTCCTTCTTTCTCAAATCCACGTTCTCGCTTGGAGACTTTTCCCGGATTGTTTTTTTTCATGGTTCTGTTTGGATATTGTTGGAATATGTTTAAACCGCAGCCGTGATGCTAACGCCCCCCCCAGAATTTACATGTTTTAAACGTTTCCCAGTGTGTACCCTGGTCAGAATAGGTACACCGTATCCCTGCGTGTCGTAAGAGACGACTAAGAGGGTTGGTGTCAGGAAGGGCATCCGGCCATAAAAACATTGCCTCAAAAAGAGAACCATGACAATCACAAGTACATATGGGCAGGGTGCAGCCCGAAGTGGAGATCGGTTTCTGAGGTTTGGGACATGGAATGTGGGGACAATGACAGGGAGATCAGGAGAAGTGGTGGAAGTATTGGTCAGAAGAAGAGTGGACATATGTTGTGTGCAAGAGACGAGATGGAAGGGAAGTGGTGTGAGAATGGTGAAGGGTAGGCAGGGACAGAAATACAAGTTTGTGTGGCAAGGGTGCCCGGAGGGCGTGAATGGTGTTGGTGTCCTGTTTTCTGAGGAGTTTGTAGACAGTGTGGTGAGTGTGACTAGAGTGAGTGATAGGTTGATGATGGTGAAAATGATGATTGGAAAGCTCTTGGTGAACGTCATCTCGGGATATGCTCCGCAGGTTGGTCGAAGCGATGAATAGAAGGACAAGTTCTGGTGTGCGATAGAGAAGCTGATGGAAAACGTGAAAGATGAGGAAGTTGTTGTGGTGGGAGGAGACCTGAATGGACATGTGGGAAGGAGTATGGATGGTTTTGAGGGAGTTCATGGGGGTTACGGATATGGTGTGAGAAATGGAGAAGGTGAAAGGATTTTGCAGTTTGCTGATGGAGCTGATTTGTTGATTTGTAATACTCAGTTCCAGAAAGAGGACAATAAGCTTGTTACATACACGTCAGGTGGGTCGACGACAACCGTTGACTACCTGATGGTGCGTCGGCGAGATAGGGGGCACCTCCGGGCACAAAGGTGATCCCGGGGGAGGAGGCTGTTTCACAGCACCACTTGGTTGTCTGCGACATAAGGGTGAAAGGTGCGAGGAGAGCTCGGCGGGTGAAGTACCAACCGAGAATGAAGGTGTGGAGGTTGAAAGAGGTGACAGTAAGGGAGGCATTAAAAGAGAGGCTGAGTGGGGTAGAGGATGATGTGGTTGAGCTTGAAAGTGGTTGGATGTCAATGAAAGCTAGTCTGTTGGGAGCCGTTGGTGAGGTATGTGGATGGACAAAAGGACCACCGAGGCACTCGGAAACATTGGTGGTGGGATGTTGAGGTTGGAAAGAGGATCGACGAGAAGAGGAAGAAGTTCAAAGAGTGGCAGAAGGCGAAGGGTACGGGAGCAGAAACAGCAGAGCATGAAAGTTATAAGGCAGCCAGGAAGGCTGCAAAGAAAGAGGTAGCAAAGGCGCAGGAGGCATGTAGGAAAATGTTCGGAGAACGCTTGGATTCGGAAGAGGGTCAGAAAGCAGTATTCAGGATTGCAAAGCACATAGCGAAAGAGAGGTGTGATGTGATGGGGGTGAGTTGCTTGAAGGATGAAGTGGGACAAATCGTTGTCGACCCAGATGGAATTAAAGGAAGATGGAAAAGATATATGGAAATGCTGTTGAATACAGAGAATGAATGGGATGGCAACATAGAGAGTAACCCAGTTTTAGGACCGGCAGAGAAGATAACTGAGAAGGAAGTTGAGGAAGCGATAAAAGCAATGAAGAGTGGAAAAGCGGGAGGGCCGACGGGAGTTGTGGGAGATATGTTGAAGGCAGCAGGAAGTTGGGGTGTGAAGAGAATGACAGAGATCTGTAATCTGGTGGTGAAAGAAGGCCGCATTCCAGTGGATTGGGAACTGAGTACCCTCGTCCCTCTATACAAGGGGAAAGGTGACCCTCTGGAGTGTGGCTCGTACCGAGCGATAAAGTTATTGGAGCATGGAATGAAGGTATTGGAAAGGGTGTTGGAGAGGAGGATAAGGAAGAAAGTGAAGATCGACGAAATGCAGTTTGGATTTATGCCAGGAAGAGGAACGACAGATGCGCTTTTCATTGTGAGGCAGTTGCAGGAGAAGTACATGGATAAGAGGAAGAAGTTGTTTTTTGGGTTTGTTGATCTGGAGAAAGCATTCGATAGGGTTCCACGCAAAGTATTGACATGGGCATTGAGGAAGTTAGGAGTGAAGGAATGGTTGATCAGAGTAGTGATGGCAATGTACAAAAGAGCACGCACAGCTGTAAGGACGAAGGACGGGAACAGTGGTGAGTTTGAGGTGAAGGTGGGAGTGCATCAGGGGTCGGTACTAAGTCCACTACTATTTGTAGCTGTGATGGAGGTGCTGGCTCAGACAGTAAAGGAGGGTTTACCGTGGGAGTTGCTGTATGCAGATGATCTGGTGTTGATTGCGGAAAGTATGGATGGACTGAAGGAAAAGATGAACAAGTGGAAGGAATGTATGGAGACAAAAGGTCTGAAGGTGAATATCGGAAAGACAAAGGTGATGGCAAGTGGTAAAGCATGTGGTGAGGTGGAAAGAACTGGGAAGTGGCCGTGTGCTGTGTGCAGGAAGGGTGTCGGAGTGAACTCCATTCAATGTACAATGTGTGCTGAGTGGGTTCATCAAAAATGTAGTGGTCTGAGAGGGTCATTAACCAGTGTGGCAGCTACATTCAAATGTAAGGTGTGCACAGAGGGAGCTGCAGATGGAGGAAATGTTGAGTTGGACCTTGGAGACGGCGTGAAGCTGGAAGGTGTGAAAACATTTTGCTACCTCGGAGACATGCTGAATGGAGAAGGTGGATCAGACTCGGCAACGGTTGCTCGAGTGAGATGTGCATGGAAGAAGTTTCGGGAACTGAGTGGCGTGCTGATGAGGAGGAGAGTGTCGCTGAAGCTGAAGGGAAAGGTGTATGCTGCATGTGTGAGAAGTGTTATAATTTATGGGAGCGAGACATGGGTAATGAATGTAGAGCAGCAACGAAGGCTGGAAAGGGTGGAAATGCGAATGGTTCGATGGATGTGCGGAGTATTGTTGAGAGAGAGGAAGACAAATGATGAATTGCGAAAGATGATGGGAATATTGCCTGTGATTGATGCTGTGAAGAGGAACAGGTTGAGATGGTTTGGTCATGTATTGAGGAAGGATGAAAGTGACTGGTTGAGAAGAGTGATGGAAGTTAATGTAGAAGGAAGTAGAGGACGGGGAAGACCGAGAAAGACTTGGCTAAAGATGGTGGAAGAAGAAATGCGGGCAAGGGGGTTAACAAGGAGAGATGCAGAAAATAGGGCAAAATGGAGAAGATCGTCATGGGGACCACAAGGCTAACCCCCGCTCTAGCAGGGAACATGGCCTTAAAATGCATGTTGTTGTTGTTGTTGTTGTTGTTGTATTTACAGTATATAAATGAGAACAAGTGCGGACTCACTCACACACTGACAAAAGCACCGTTACGATAGCTTTTTGTGTTACTTGAGGAACATGTCAGACTAACAAATCACCTAATAAATTCCCACATCCAGATATATCATGCAAATACATTGGTAATGGGATATCTATATGTATATACAAGACAAAGATGGCTGCCCAGTCGTCCATTAGTGGATAGGCTGATTGGTTGGTGTGAGACCAGGTGCTATGTGATTGGTTCCTGGCAAGATTGAATAATGTATTGTGTAGGCTTATCAAATGCTGATATTCGAAATGAGATTCCATATTTGACGATCGTAACTCATGGCCTAAACGCTTATCTCGAAATCTAGAGTGAAATCGGAAACAAAATAGGAAAGAGCGATTTTTTCGAACCCGGTATAATTAAATAATAGACTCCACGGGACGTGAGGTAAAATGGCTCCAAAAATCTTTTTTTCATTCTTTTAAAGATAATTATCGTATGCCTGATTTTACTTTACACCGCCCAGGTACACATGTGGGGATCTTTTTGGATTTGGATTCTACTTTTGGTGTCAACTTTTGTTGTGCCCGTGATCGTCATTCTCTGCTCTGCGTTCTTACTTTCTTCCACGAGCCTCGATGATGTATAAAAAAATTTTTTGAAATCCAGTATTCTTTTATTATGCATATTTCTCATGTTTATTATTGTTTATCAATAAAGTACGCAAGATCAAAACAAAAGTGCGCAAGATCGCCATCCATGTAGCAAATGTTATTGATACAGGTCCCAGCGGAGTGTTTCCATGTATGCCCGCACATTAGGTCATCGTTTTCTTTCACTGGCAACGCATTTCACTTACAAAAAACATCTATTCGTGGTTTTGATCTCCACCCCCTGCCCTGTGCCTTCAACCGATTATCTGCTGTTGGGAAAAAACCATTGCCATGGTAACATATTCCATTCGAACGTGAATAAACTATGAACGATGGAAAATTTTGCCTCACCTCCAAATGCGAGAACACAAAATGTTGTTTACCCAGAAATCTTGCATTAATACTTTCAAAAGTTGCATATTGACTTGCTACCATACGACGGTCCAACACTGTAGCCAAGAGAAGGTGGTGTGAAAATCCAGAAACCCGAGATCTTAAACAAGTTTTATATACAGCACAGAGACAAAAGACACTGTCAGAACAAGCCTTTCGATGTCATGAGTAGGTCGAGAACAGGCCTTGATAGTCATTGGGAAGTGGGAGGGAAAGGTAGTGATGGGACTTGAAATATCCATTCACATTTTACGTCGCTGGGGACGGGCACTTTTGCTTGTACATGGATAATGTATAGTAAAAGTTAACGTGTCTACTCTTTGTTTTTAATTAATTTTGCATAAACTCACAGGATACCCATCACACACAGACAAGCATCCCTTATAATGAATACAGATAAGAAAAGTATTGCCCTTGATACCACATAGATCACACAAATTATAAAACAAGACATATTCACATTCAAGGTAAAAAAAAAGAAGTATCAACTTGTGTTTGAATTTGACATAAACATCTTGTAAATAAATTAGACAACATTATTGAACTGTGTTGCTAGTTGGGCATGCAGGCCTTGCAGTGGACATGGTGCAGCGGACAAACACACACACACCTTGCAGTGCAGCGGACAAACACACACTCAGAAACGGGTGCAGATAACTTTGATGCAATCTGCATTCAAGGTGCAAAATGAACTTGTAGTTAAAGCAGAGGTAAAAATGGTATGGTTACAATAGATAACCTTGTCGAATTGTGATATGTACCAGGGGACATGATATTAAAGTCGTTCTACCTGCGGACTCATTGACCGACACAAACATCCAGATTGATTCGATATCTCCTTCCCATCCCTTCAGGAACAAAAGAGGCTAACCAAATGGCAGTTATTAGAGATGAACACAAGACATGAGCCAGAAAACCCATCATGACTGTCTCAGCATAGAAGGACAAATCAGCATCATTATGTGAATGAAGTCGCCCTTGGACAGTCACATCACACATTTTAGATGAACAAATAAATCGATAAAATGGATTAAAATGTGGCAGCTGTATTCTTCTTTAATATTTACTCCTTCTATTTATTTATCATCAACACAGCTTTCTTTCTTTCTTCTTTTCCCGGTGTGCACCCTGGTTTAGAATAGGTACACCGTATCCCTGCGCATCGTAAGAGGCGACTAAGGGTTGGCGTCAGGAAGGGCATCCGGCCATAAAAACATTGCCTCAAACAGGGAACCATGATTGTCATGGGGCCCGCAAGGTTAACCCCCGCTCTAGCGGGGAAAATGGCCTTAAAACGATCATTCATTCATTCATTCACAGCTTTCTTTCTTTGTGAAAAGAGGTCTACAATTATAAAATTCAATGAAAAAAATACTATAGTGTATAAAGAAATTTAATTGAATGATTAGTGTTTGTTTAATAAAAGACCACGAAGTGGGATAAAGAAGGATTGGGGGGGGGGGGTGGGGAAGGGGGAGAGAGGGGGAGCAGTAGGTGTTTGATAAAATGTACATGGACTGTGGTATGGACAACAACAAAACAATGAAGCTTGATCAGTATATAAACAGTGAAATAATCTATACCGAAGATGATATAACAGTACTGTGTTGAGTTAAGCAGGTCAGATTGAGGGATTAGCTGGGGGTAAAGAGATGGGTATATGTGGGGCGGGTGGCAAAGCATATACTTCTGACTGGTATACAGTCACGTGAAAAAGTAAGTACACCCCATGTAAAGTTTTGACTTTTTCAACATGTTTCAACATACAGCTATTTGATCTTCATTTCAACAATATTGATAGATAAAGGTGATATAATATAACAAATATCATGAAACATTTACATTTTGTAGTCCCTTGTATAATTTAAATAAACATAAATGCAAATTTCGCATGTGGAAAAAGTAAGTACACCCCTACATTTATCACTACTTCAAATACCTAAAATTAGAATCAGGTGCACCAGCTCAGGTGCAAATGATTAGAAAATCGTTAGAGAGGATCTTGGAGGAACCTGTCTTATTTAAACCTCAGACATTTAGTTTGGTTTGCTCTTTGTTGTTGAAGTGTGTGGCGTCACCATGCCTAGATCAAAAGAGCTCTCTGAGGCCTTCAGAAAGAAGGTTATAGATGCCTACGAGTCTGGGAAAGGATTTTAAAAGATCTCCAAACAATTTGAAATCAATCATTCGACTGTCCGGAAGATCACTTACAAGTGGAGAAGATTCCAAACAACTGCCAACTTGTTCAGGCCAGGCCGCCCCAGCAAGTTCAGCCCGAGAGCAGACCGCAAGATGCTGAAAGAAGTCTCTAAGAACCCCAGAATGTCATCACGGGACCTACAGGTAGCTCTTGCCACTGTTGATGTCAAAGTGCACGAGGCTACCATTAGAAAGAGGTTGCACAAAATTGATCTACATGGGAGGTGTGCCAGGAGGAAACCTTTGCTGTCCAGAAAGAACATCAGGGCAAGACTAAAGTTTGCCAATGAACACCTAGGCAAAGACCAGCACTTCTGGAACAATGTGCTCTACAGGTAGCCCTTGCCACTGTTGATGTCAAAGTGCACGAGTCTACCATTAGAAAGAGGTTGCACAAATTTGATCTACATGGGAGGTGTGCCAGGAGGAAACCTTTGCTGTCCAGAAAGAACATCAGGGCAAGACTAAAGTTTGCCAATGAACACCTCGGCAAAGACCAGCACTTCTGGAACAATGTGCTCTGGACAGATGAGTCAAAGGTAGAGCTATTTGGCCACAGTACCAGAAGACATGTTTGGCGAAAACCAAAGACAGCATTTGACCACAAGAACCTGATACCAACTGTAAAGCATGGTGGTGGAAATATTATGGTTTGGGGCAGCTTTGCTGCATCAGGGCCTGGGCAGCTCACCATCACAGAATCCACTATGAATTGTTAATTGTACCAGAGGGTGCTTGAGGATAATGTGAGGCCATCTGTCAGAAAGTTAAAGCTCAACCGAAGGTGGACCTTGCAACATGACAATGACCCTAAACACACCAGTAAATCCACCAATGAATGGCTGAAAAGAAAGACATGGAGGGTTCTGGAATGGTCAAGTCAAAGCCTGGATCTAAATCCCATCGAGATGTTGTGGGGGGATTTGAAACGAGCTGTGCATGCAAGAACCCCCTCAAACATCACACAGCTGAAAGAATTCTGCATAGAGGAGTGGGCAAAAATTTCTCCCAGTCGATGTCAGAGAATGGTAGACAGTTATAAGAAACGCCTACTTGAGGTTGTTTCTGCCAAACAGGGCAATACCACCTATTAGAGCCAAGGGAGTACTTACTTTTTCCACATGCGAAATTTGCATTCATGTTTATTTAAATTATACAATGGACTACAAAATGTAAATGTTTCATGATATTTGTTATATTATATCACCTTTATCTATCAATATTGTTGAAATGAAGATCAAATAGCTGTATGTTGAAATATGTTGAAAAAGTCAAAACTTTACATGGGGTGTACTTACTTTTTCACATGACTGTACATGAGCTGAACAGACAATGTACAGATCCAGCAGGAAAAGGCATAAGCAAAAAACTTTCTTGAACAGTTCTAAACAAGAACGTCAAAAATAAATCTTCCTTCAGAGACCTTCGCGAGTACACACCGGAAGCGGTCATCTGAGCAAGCATCAGGAGGTAGAGTGAGGTGGCATCCACCTGCAGGTGGCCCCACTCGGTATCCCCGACGACAGGGGCGCACGTCCCTGTGTTGTACTTGGCATGCAGGCAATCTGCGGTACTCTGCGTCAGCTTGAAGCGCTCTACTTTGTGCACCTGTTGGCAAACAGCAAAGTTATAACCGGATCAGCTGTGGATTGTAATACAAGTCAGTGCATGCATATTATTTTGACATGGATAAAAGGAAGTATGTGGAGGTCATGCAATACGATTAATAAAATTAATAAATTAATAAAACTGCATAAAACCTCTCGAAGAGCCATCAGACCAGCAAGATAAATGCACAGCATAGTGCACACCTAATCCATGATTTTGTCCAGAAAAAAAAATTACGTAATAGGATTTTTTAAAGTAATTTACGTAATGTAACGCACGTTCTGATGGGTTTGATTAAACCTTACTATTATTTGACATATGATTGGATTTTTGGCATCACTAATCATGAGTAACACTCGACCCAAACAAAGCCAATGGAAATCTGATGCAACAAAGCCAGCAGTGTATAAATCAGCAGATGCCTACAGGCATGACGTCTTAGGCCCACCAGAAAACCAAGATGGCAGCCATATTATTTTCTCTGGATACCATGGTGGGTGGAGTCAAGAAACAAATATGGGTGGGGTCCAGCAGCTGTCTGACCAGTGGGTGCACATTTCAAAAATCGACACCCACAAGAACAAGAACAACAACAACAACAACCATGCCGTGCTCGTGCAGACCTGTGAAAAATATTAAGTATTAGAAATAATAAGTATTAGTAAATAATGCTCAGGTCTTTGCGTGCATGGGAAAGCTGTTTTGTAAACGCCATTGATATTTTAGGTTTTTATTCTAAATTCCACTTATCTCCGAGTTAATAAGATGTTGTGGCGGGCTCAAGGGTCAATAATTCCGCACACCAGTGGGTGGCGCGAGCGTCCAGGCGGGGAACTGAAATGCATGCCCCGCCTTTCGGCCGATCGGCCACGCCCGGGGGCAAGGCGTGGCCTCGGGACATATATGCGGGCTCTAAGTTCGAGCCCGCCCAGTGCTGATATGCGAGCTTGTAATAAAGACTTGTTTGTATCCACGCGTTGTGGCCTACCTCTCTGGCAATCGAGTCGTGTGTGCACAGCACCACACTGGTGACCCCGATTGGTTCAGCCGTTGCTGACCCCCGAACGCGCCATGGCTACCAACGCCGTCGCAATCAAACTCCCGGAGCTTTGGGAAGCGCAAGCCAACGTTTGGTTTGTGCAGGCCGAAGCTCAATTCCAACTCCGGGGCATCACGGCGGACGAGACCAGGTACTACCACGTGGTCGCCGCCCTCGGGCCCAGCACTGCCGCCCGCGTCGTATTCATCCTTCGGCGCCCGCCGGGTGACCACAAGTACGAGGCGCTCAAACGTCTCCTCCTCGCCACGTTTGGGCTCACGGAGGTCGAACGTGCCGACCACCTCCTGGACCTTCCCGCCCTCGGCGACACATAACCATCTGTCCAGATGGATTTCATGCTGTCCCTGCTTGGAGACCAGCGCCCGGATTTCTTATTCCGAGCACTTTTCCTACGCCAGCTACCTATACAGGTGCGCCTCGCGCTGGCCGGTTCCAAAATAACGGAACCCCGCGCCCTGGCTGGAGAGACCGACAAGTATTTCGCGGCCTGCGACACGCGGTCGGTGTACGGTGCTGCCGTAGTGGATCCCGGCGCGGAGGCTACAGCGCCCCCTGCTTCCCTCGTGGCCGCTGCTACGCCCCGCCCACTACCGCCGCCGCCACCACCAACGCCGCCGGCGCGGCCTCTGCGGGGGCCACCGCCGCAAACCTGGTGCTACTACCATGCCAGGTTCGGCCGCAAGGCTAAAACGTGCCGCCGGCCGTGTTCTTTTGACGGGTCGGGAAACGACCGGGCCGGCGCTCACTTGCGGCCAGGAGCGTCGGCCATTACGGCAGCCTCCTGTTCATCACGGACACCACGTCCGGGCGCCGTTTTCTTTGCGACACGGGAGCGCAGGTGAGCGTCCTCCCTGCCTCTGCGTCCGACAAGCAAGCCGCGGGCCGGGGCCCCGCTTTGCTTGCCGCCAACGGTACACCCATCCTCACATTCGGGAAGCGTTGCCTCTCACTGTGGTTCTGAGGGCAGCGCTTTCAATGATCGTTCGTCACCGCCAGCGTGCCAATTGGCCCTGCTCGGCGCGGACTTCCTATGTGCGCATGGGCTGTTGGTCAACGTTAAGCGCAGACGTCTCGTCCAGGCCGAAACCTTCAGCTCGCTCTCTTGTTCGCTGAGCGGCTCACCGAGCGGCTTGCTGAAAGGTTCCGTCCCGGCGAGGTTAGTCTGTACGCTTCCAGCAGCGGACGAGTTTACCCGCCTCCTCGCCAGTTTCCTGGCCCTCACGCGGCCCACCTTTTCAGCGGTGGCCGTCAAACATGGGGTGGAGCACCATATCCCCACGGTCGGGCCGCCGGTCTACACCCGGGCACGCCGCATCGACCCCACGAAGCTCGCCGTGGCGAAAGCGGAGTTCGCCACGCTGGAACGGCTGGGTATCGTACGGTGCTCCAACAGCGCTTGGGCCTCTCCTCTGCACATTGTGCCGAAGCCCGGCGGCGGATGGCGGGCGTGCGGTGACTACCGCCTGCTCAATGATGCCACCACCCCCGACCGCTACCCGGTCCCGCATATCCAAGACTTTTCCGCCCGGTTGGCAAACACGACCGTGTTCTCCAAGGTGGACCTCATCCGGGGCTACCACCAGGTCCCCGTAAAACCGGACGATGTCCCAAAGATGGCCGTCATCACCCCTTTCGGCCTCTTTGAGTTCCTGCGGATGCCTTTTGGGTTGAAGAATGTGGCCCAGGCGTTCCAGCGGCTCATGGACAGCGTCTTGCGCGACTTACCTTTCATCTATGTCTACCTGGACGACATCCTAGTCGCGAGCGCGTCCCGGGAGGAGCACCTGCTCCACCTCCGCACGCTTTTCGAATGCCTGGGCCAGCATGGCCTGATCATCAACCCCGCAAAGTGCCGCTTCGGCGTCGCCGCCATCGACTTCTTGGGGCACCGTATCACCAGGCATGGGGCCGTCCCTTTACCGGCCAAGGTTTAGGCCGTCAAGAGTTTTCCGAGCCCCCGCACGATCAAGGGGCTCCAGGAATTCCTGGGCATGGTCAATTTTTACCACCGCTTCGTGCCCTGCGTCGCCCAGCTCCTCCGCCCCCTGCATGAGGCCCTCCGGGGGAAGCCGGGCAAAGGTGACATTGCCTGGTCGGAGCCGATGGCTGCGGCGTTTGCGGGCGCAAAGCTGGCCTTGGCCAACGCCATCGTGCTGGCGCACCCGGCGCCCGATGCACCGATCGCCCTCACCACCGACGCGTCGGACTACGCGGTGGGCACGGTGCAAGAGCAGTGGGTGCGTGGTGCTTGGCAGCCCCTGGCGTTTTTTAGCCGGCAGCTTCGCCTGCACGAACGCCGCTACAGCACCTTCGACCGCGAGCTGCTCGGGCTCCACCTGGCGGTCCGACACTTCCGCCATCTGCTCAAGGGCCGCCCGTTCACGGCTTTCGTTGATCAGAAGCCCCTTGTGTTCGCGATGGCCAAGGTCGCCGAGCCATGGTCGGCCCGGCAGCAACGTCACCTCTCTGCCGTGTCTGAGTATACGACGGACATCCGTCACGTCGCGGGTAAAGACAACCCGGTGGCGGATTGCCTTTCCCGGTCCGTCGCACACGCGGTCCACCTCGGGATCGACTATGCCCGGATGGCGGAGGACCAGACCGCCGACCCCGGCGTCCAGGCCTTGCGGACCGCAGTCACGGGCCTCCGCGTCACTGAGGTGCCGTTTGACGTCGCGGGCGCGGCCCTCCTGTGCGACGTCTCCCTCGGCCGGCCTCGCCCCATCGTGCCCGCTGGCTGGCAGCGCCCGGTTTTCGACGCCATCCACGGCCTGTCCCACCCGGGCACGAAGGCCTCCCAGAAGCTCGTCGCGGCGAAGTTCGTCTGGCATGGCCTCAGGAAGGACGTCCGCGACTGGGCCAGGCCGTGCCTCGCGTGCCAGCGCGCAAAGGTCCACCGCGACACCCAGGCCCCGTTGGCCCCGTTTACGGTGCCCGAGTGTCGGTTCGACCACGTCCCCGTCGACTTGGTGGGACCTCTGCCCCGCTCGCGGGGGTTCACCCCCCTCCTCACCATGGTGGACCGCACCACACGGTGGCTGGAGGCCGTGGCATTGGCGGCGACGTCTGCGGCTGATGTGGCGCAAGCCTTCATCGCCACTTGGGTTGCCCGGTTCGGTGCCCCTTCGGACATCTCGTCTGACCGCGGCCCCCAGTTCACCTCGGAGCTCTGGGGCGCGGTGGCGCAAGGGCTCGGCGTCAAACTGCACCACACCACGGCCTACCACCCCCAGGCCAACGGCCTGTGCGAGCGCTTTCATCGCTCGATGAAGGCCACGTTCCGGGCCAGCCTCCGCGACGGCAGCTGGGCCGACAGGCTCCCCTGGGTCCTGCTGGGCCTCAGGACGGCGCCCAAGGACGACCTGCGCGCATCCTCGGCGGAGCTAGTCTTCGGACAACCGCTGCGGGTACCGGGCGAATTTATCCCCAACTCCTTGGTCCACGGCGCAACAGCGCTCCACCCTGCAGGAGACCGCCCGGAGGTTCGCCCCGGTGCCGACGGCACACCACGGTTGCCGGTCCTCCAAAGTCGCCCCGGAGCTTCGCACGGCGGAGTACGTTTTCGTCCAGCACGACGCCCACCGGGCACCGCTACGGCCCCCGTACAACGGGCCCTTCCGCGTGCTGGAGACCGGGGACAAACATTTCACCGTGGACATCGGTGGTGCCCCGGATAGTATCTCCGTGGACCGCCTCAAGCCGGCCCACCTCGATCTGGACCACCCCCCGCAAGCAGCTCTGCCTCCGCGTCGAGGCCGCCCCCCGGCGGTCAGACCCCCAGCACCCCCCAGCCCCGCCGTCCCGCTACCCCCCAGCCCTGCACGCATCGCCAGGGGGCGTTTCGTCCGGGTCATCCGGCTTCCCCGCAAGCTCACCCTTCAGGTGCGCGGGAATTATGGGGGGGCGCGTGTGGCGGGCACAAGGGTCAATAATTCCACGCACCAGTGGGTGGCGCGAGCGTCCAGGCGGGGAACTGAAATACATGCCCCGCCTTTCGGCCGATCGGCCATGCCCGGGGGCAAGGCGTGGCCTCTGGACATATATGCGGGCTCCAAGCTCGAGCCCGCCCAGTGCTGATATGCGAGCTTGTAATAAAGACTCTTGTTTGTATCCACGCGTTGTGGCCTACCTCTCTGGCAATCGAGTCATGTGTGCACAGCACCACAATGTAACGTAATGATTATCATAAACTGTATGCCCGAGTGCAAACGCGGCGGAGAGAAGGACGGTGATTAAGGAGGCTGGCGGCTCTCACCTGTCCAATCATGCACTGCAAGAGGCCTCGCATGAGTTTCACCACACTCTGCAAATCAAGGTGGGTGGGGGAGGGAGGAGAAGAGGAGGCAACACAATCAACATTGTCAAGTTCATGTAGAAACAATCGAAGTGAAAAAGGTATGAAAACCATCAATCGTAATTAGATCTTTTCTCACAGTTGTTTAGGTTCCTGATTGGATTGGAAAAATCATCTTTTTGGTTTCTGAATGTTTTTTTGGACTTACCTGTTAGCTTTGGCAAAAAACTAACTCTAAGAATAATACATGATGATGACTTCTTAAATGTAAGCTCAGATTATTATACACCCCCAAAGCAAAAAAAAAAAAAAAAAAAAAAAAAAAAAAAAATGGGGAAGAGAACCACCTGCTCCAACTCGTATGCCTTGGCCTTGTCCTCGTCCCGGTCAGCATTCTTGCGATATGCCATTCCAAGCCCCCATACGGCCAGCACGCAGTACACATTGTCACGTATCCACGCATCTGGCTGCTCTTGGCTGGCCGGGAGGAGTCCTGTCACAGGATTCTGCAAACACACATGACCACATGGGAACAAAGCTCCTTCCGCCTGCTTCAGTGTACTCTCCCTTCTGTGGTCTCCAACAGGTTCATGGTAACTTTAACTTTTGCCAACAATGGTTTTGAACTTTGCACACCTTGATTTAAAGTGCGGTTTTAAGGCAAAATCTGTCAGTTTTCCCTGAGGAATGCCGACATGTTGCTGCACCAAAGCTATAGGTTTGTCATTGTGCAGCGGCATAGTCGTCATTCTGAGGTGCAAGTGCATATAATGCATACTAGTGTCAGCTGTTAGGCTCAGTCAGCCTACATGGCTTTATAATCCTTTATTGGCAAGATTGCCAGCCCATTCCAGGGGAAACAAATCAATCCACGGACACGTTTCTGGCCTCCTGGCCATCATCAGTGCAGAGTGGAGCTCCCCACACCAGAAGATGAGATGACAGCTCTCCCATGAGGGAGTACCACTAAAACCACTTAGTTGTTGTCCTATTTCATGTTGAAATCTATCCTGCCAGCTACAACTGAAAATTCTTCATAATTGGCAGTGGGTACCTAAACAGGGTTGGATGGTACCTCCTGTTGATCAAGACCCTTGCAGCAAGTGCTGAAGTGGCACAGGGGTTGATGGTCACCATTCGAGTCGAGGTACTTACATACAAAATGTCGTCAGCCAGCCAATCACACAATGACCGCTTGATGTACACGGATTATCAATACCTCATCAAAAAGGTTTTGGATGTGGGAGTGGCATGGGAATGTTTCCGAGGTTTTAAACTTCATTGTCTTCATCTAGTCATTTAATAATTAGCCTCTTCTGTTTATCTTCATCACATCTGCATTTCTCACCCAAATGTTCATTTTCAAAACAGCTGAAAATACTTCAAATGGAATCAAAGCCATCATCACATTCAAAGTGCATTAAATAGCCCAGTAGAAATATATATATAAACCACAATTACAAAAACACTACTATGCAAATGATAATGAAGAAGACATCAAGGAAAAGACACTGCAAGGAAAATGACAAATTATTGTGCAAAGTTAAAGTTAATTTACTATTTTTCCATCATCATCATAATCATCATGGACCATGCCCGATGCAAGCGTTAGTGCTCTCGAAGCAGTCACGAGGCTACAATCCTGGTCGGGTCACCCCCGACTCAGGAAGTCAGGGCAGGAACTTGCAATTTGTTCATGGTACCGATGATAGTTACACTAATTTACCACCAATCGCTCTATTGTTTGTGTTAGGTGGCCCAAGTGAAACAGGCTGAAAAAAACTAGAAGGGAAATTGGTGGAGCGTATACCTCTGCCAAGCAATGCCTGGTCCAGCAGAACATATCGGGCCCAATAGATTATGGAGATATCGTGCTAGATATCACTTTTGGCCCCATCGCTCAATGGTGAAGAATCACGTAAAAATTATTAAAATTATTGGATATTCACCAAAATCTAATAAACTCTTCCTTGTCGCACACACAACCTGCCCACCAGGTTTCGTTCAAATTTACCCATAACTTTCTGAGATATCCTGCACACAAACAAACAAACAAACAAGGGTGAAAACATAACCTCTGTCCACCTTCAGTGACAGAGGTAGTAAAACAGACATCACTAATCTTCCCCGCAAAGAAGAAATGCACATGGTAATTCTATCAAATTATTTTGTTGGCTGGTTTGCATAATTGCTGGGAGCACGGATTGTGCCACTGATGCAGTGCCCCATATGGGTTGGAGCAGGAATTTGTAATTTGTTTTTGGTGCGGGCGATAGTTCGCTTACTCTGCGCGAATGACACTGTGGGCACTCGACTCCCATCAACTAATGACGGCAGATGGGATAGCCAGCTTAACGTCCGTTTGCGGGACGGCACTCATTGAAGACCATTTTTAGCTAGGCAGAGGTGTTTGTGTGTCTCAAGGCTATCCTGACGTCTTACCAATTGCAGTTTATTGTTCCTATTGTCCTTCATCAAGACAATGCACCACCACAAGCTGCCAGGGTGACAATGAAATTATTGGTGGAAAAGGGAATCAAAACGTTGTGACATGTGTTACGGATTCGTCACTTCCGTTGTTGTGGTTTTCATCCACTGTAAATATTTTTGATTCCATGTATTATTGTTGTCGTTTAAGGGAGATAGAGGTTACTATTTTCAAAAGGTAAAAAAGTCAATGTTTTAAATGAAACCGGAACCGGACGACAAAGAGGAAGAGGAGGAGGAAAGAAGGCGGAGCGAGTGCGTCGGGGAAGAAGTTTAGCTGCTTTGAGGTCTGGAGTAAACGTTGATGAACGGAGGTCACTAGCGAACTTCGGGTTTCCCGGGAAAGGGATTCTTGCGACAGAGTCGTTATCGCTGACAGATCAACCTGCGTGTCAGGTTTTGGCGGTTGATTCCAAGGAGAATCATCGTCGTACCATTACGCCTCGAGAACAGGCCGTCGGCCACTTTGACTCACGTGCTTTGCGCATCGCGCAAGGTTTTTCGCTTCGCTTCACCCATTTTCACCGCTTCCAGACGTTTATCTGGTGTGTGTGTGTGTGTGTGTGTGTGTGTGTGTGTAACGTGGATTTTGAAGGTAAATCTGCGGTTCGCAGGTTTGGAGCCGGGAAACGTCCATACCCGAGGGTGTGATTTCCCCATCACCTGGAGGGCGCCTTTGGATTTCCCTGTCGCCTTGAGGGCACCTTTGCGCAGCTTTGGCCGCGTGACTGTGACTGTCATCCGAATGGGATTCTGGTCTCGATGGGACATCGTTCTGACGATCGCTGGAGCGGATCGACTTGGGCTTGATGCCGGAATAGAGACATTGGGGAATGTTCTTCTTTTCGCTCACTTGGAGCACAGTGAGTTATATTGAGGTCTCGCGAGATCTCGGAGACGGTGGGAGGGATTTTCGAAGCTCCACACGGTCTCCACGTTTTTCGAAGTTAAGTCTGTTCACAATTGTATTTTGTCGAAACTGTATTTATCTTTCGGTGTGTGAAGTTATTGTGTGCAACTTTGGTTGTTTCTCGGTGTTTATCTTTCATAAATTGATCGTCTGTTTGCCGTGTCGCGAGCAAGGCCTTTGCCGCGTCGCGAACGATTTGAAATCGAAGTTAAGTGATTGTTCCCATTTGTATTTTCGTTAAAACTGTATTTATTTATGGTGTTGTACGTATATTGTGTCCCGACGAAGATTTTTCGGTGCAAATCTTTCATACCTGTATTGAAAATCGTGTTAATTCGTGTCGTGTCTTGAGGCCTTGTACAGTGTGCACTGTACAACCTTGAGGCTTTGTTTTTCTCTCAGCGGTCCGTCGTTTGTGATCCAATAACTTTCGTTCTCTGTATTCCCAGTCTTTTCACCCATAGCCTACTTCCTTGTGTAAATCTCAACTCAAAAAAAAAAAAAAAAAAAAAAAAAAAAAAAAAAAAAAAAAAAAACATTTTCCTTCTCTGTTCTCCTTCGTTTATTCATTCTTATTCGTTCGTTCGTTCGTTCTTCGACCACGTGTTTCTCCCCCATTTCCCCAGACAGTTTTCACTCATTAACCTTCAATGTTTACACTTTCCCCTCAAGTTATGTATTCCGTCATATTTTATAACACCTTTTTCTTCTTCTTCTTTAAAAGGCTGCTTTCGACTTGCTCACCAAATCAATTCATCCCAAAAAAAATATCCATCTCCTATAGTGCCTTTTTTCTACATTCCCTAAACTCTCCTGCACTCCATCCTCCATCCAGCGTCCTTAAATGTATTTTTAACTCGAAGGTCACAAGAAACTCATTTTGCAATAAATGTTCGTTTCCCATAAATCGTACACTTTCAAATATCCAATCTCACCCCTCCCCTCCAAATCTTCCCCATAACCCCTCCCCTCCAAATCTTCCCCATCACCCCTCCCTTTCAAATCTCCCCCCTTGCCCCCTCCCTCCTAAACTACCCCCTCACCCCTCCCCGCCAAGACGCCCCCTCGCTCCTCCCCTCCTAGACTCCTGCCTCACCCCTCCCCTCCAAATCTCCCCCATATCCCATCCCTTTCAAATCCCTCCCCTTGTCCCTTCCCTCCCAAACTCCCCCCTCACCCCTCCCCTTCAAATCTCCCCACCCTCATTGCTTCTCAATTTCCCCCCTCTCACTCCCCCTCCTCAAAGCGTCCTCCCCGCTTCTTCCCCCTTCAAACTCTCACCTCCATCTCCCCCAACCTTCTGCCTCGCTCTTCCCCCTCCTCAAATAACACCTCATTGTGGCTCACCCAATCACCATCAAACCTTTTGTCCGCCCCATCCTTCCCTTTCTCCGAGCTATTCTGAAATCTCTGACACACCTTCAACAGCTCTCCCTACCTCTTCCACATCTTACCCTACCCCTCCTCCCCCCTGTTCTGTATCTGATGCTCCCCCTTCCTCTTCATTAACGGTATGGACCTCAAACATCCGGGGCCTTCGTTCAAACTTAACTGATCTCTCCATACAGGTTGCTTCTGTCAAACCAGACGTGATCTGCTTAACAGAAACTTTCCTCCTTTATGATGTCTCTGATTCCATAGTATCTCTCCCGGGCTACTCCCTCCTCCGGTATGATAGACGTGAGGCTCGTCCTGGAGGCGGGGTTGCTATCTTTATCAAAAACTCTTCCTCACTCGCCCTGCACTGCACTCTCTCCACCTCACCCCCAGGAATACCTCTGGCTACGGCTTCCCCTTCGCTCCCACCTCTTGTTCATATGTGTGTTGTACCGTCCACCAAACAGTGATGACTCCATCTACATCTCGCTGTCTGATGATATGGACCAACTTCTATCTACTCATCCCAACTCTCTCTTCCTCATATGTGGTGATTTCAACTGTCATCATGCCAGTTGGCTGGGTGTGGGTACCTCTCTCACCAGCCATGGCTCCTCAGCAAAGGACTTCTGCGACTCACTGGGACTGACACAATCTGTCAATTTCCCGACCCGGATCTCAGTCAACGGAACATCTTCTCTTCTGGACTTGGTTATGACTAACTTCCCTGAAAATGTCTGCTGCTCTTCTTCTGCTCCGATCGGATCATCTGATCATGTCCTTGTTAAAGTGGACATCTCTCTGACCATCCTCAGGGAGCCTGCTCAGCGTCGACGAGTCTGGCATTTCACTCAGGCCAACTGGCACGGTCTTCAAGCAGCCATCAATCATCTGGACTGGTCTCCCATCTCTACCACCTCTGACATCAACTCATCTTGGGAATTCTTCCAAAGTAAATTGCTCTCTCTCATGCACAGATTTATCCCATCTCGTCTTCAGTTGTCATACCCTTCCTCCCGTCCATGGTACACGGAATCTTGTGGTGAGGCTGTTGCCCAGAAACAACTTGCCTTCGTCTCCTGGAAAGCAAATCCAACGGAAGGAAATCTCATTTCCTTTCACAAAGCCCGAAACAAGTGTGTGTCCACCCTCAGGAGAGCCAGGAAACAATATCTCTCCGTTCTCAAGACCGAACTCTCTTATCTGTCTCCCTCTTCCAAATCCTGGTGGCGTCTGGTCAAATCCGTTTCTGGTGTTTGTTCCCCCTCCATCCCCTCCCTTACCTCAAACGGCTACACAGCTGACTCCGCACGTGAAAAAGCTGAATGCCTCAACTCTGTGTTTGCCTCTAAATCGTGTCCCAAACCCATCCCTCTCTGTACCCACCATACCCAGTCGTACCCTGCTGCTCCTGGACTCCGTGTCCTTTCCTCCTGACAAGGTGGAAAAGTTTCTGTCAACCCTCGACTCTGATTCTGCAACTGGACCCGACGGCATCAGCCCACGGGTCCTAAAATCCTGCTCTGCTGCTCTATCTCACCCTCTCTCTGTTCTCTTCACCCTCTCTTTTGCTCAAGGTCAACTGCCATCTGCTTGGAAATCAGCCAACATCACCGCTTTGCACAAAAAAGGTGCAAAAACAGATCCTAGCAACTACAGACCAATCAGCCTTCTCCCAATTACCAGCAAAGTCATGGAATCCATCATTGCTTCGGATATGAAATCTTTCCTCTTCTCCAATGGCTTGATCTCTGATCATCAATTTGGTTTCAGACCAGGTCACTCTACTCTGGACATGCTGCTTCTGCTGTCTCAACAATGGATGGAGGTCCTCAATGCCAAACAGGAAATTAGAGTTGTCTCCCTCGACATATCACGTGCCTTCGACACGGTCTGGCACCCCGCTCTGCTCACCAAACTCTCCTCCTTTGGTATCCATGGAAATCTCCACGCATGGCTGGCGGACTTCCTCTCTAGTCGTCGTCAACGTGTGGCCCTGAATGGGTTTCTCTCATCTCCTCTTCCTGTTCAGGCTGGAGTTCCCCAAGGCAGTGTTCTGGGCCCCGTGCTTTTTCTGGTCTTCATCAATGATCTCTCTGACTCTCTCGAAAATCCTCTCTATCTCTTTGCTGATGACTCCACTCTCTGCCGCTCCATTCCTCTTCCCTCAGATCGGCAGTCTGCTGCCTCCTCACTCTCTGAAGACCTGGACAAAATCACAGACTGGTCAAACAAGTGGAACATGTCTTTCAATCCTGACAAATCTCACACTCTTACTATGTCTCTCCGAAAAGATCGACTGGACAACCCTCCCATCTACTTTCTCAACAATCCTCTCCAAGAAGTTCTGTCGCTCAAGATTTTGGGTCTCACTATCTGCCATGATCTTTCTTGGGAAAACCACATTTCCAAGCTGGCCTCCAAAGCCAGTCGCCGACTGGGCATCCTCCGTCGTGCGAAGTCCTTCCTCGGCACACCTGAGCTCCTCACCACATACAAGGCTTTCATCCGCAGCTCAATGAAATACTGTTCTCCCCTATGGGCCGGTGCTCCTGCCTCACACCTAGCTCGGCTTCACGCTGTTGAAACCAAAGCTTTCAGAATTATTGGAATCTCCCGCGATGAAGCTATCTCTGAGGGCCTTTCACTCACTCACCGCAGGCAGGTAGGTGGTCTTTCTGTCTTCTACCGACTCCTCTCCGGCCTTGCACCCCCAGCTCTCTCTGTGCTCTGTCCCCCAAATATTCCGAAAGGTCGCACAAGATCTGCCAGCAACCCTCTGATGGTTAAACTGCCGAAATCTCGGCTCTCTGCTCACCTTCACTCTTTCATTCCTCTTTTCTCCCGCCTCTGGAACAAACTCCCTCACTCCCTTCAATCCCACTCCTCCCTCCAGGTCTTTAAAACAGCTGTTCACCACCATCTCTTATCTTCCCCCATCCAAAACCTTGATCTTTTCTACCCCCGCTAATTCACCCCAGATCCACCTTGTTTGAAATTCCAACTTCTTTCCTGGAAGTCCTGGCAGTGTCCATATGTTTTATACCTCTCCCACCACCCCCTTCCCATGCCCCCCCCCCCCCCCCAAAGCCCTCGCCCTCTCTCAGATCTCTCGATGTCTCCATGTCTCTCGGTCCCTGCTCTCAAATGTTGTGTTTGTGTCCTTCCCCCTCTCTCCCCATCTTGTCTATCGCTCCCGATGTTATATGTTTTATGTGTCGGTTTGTCTTTCTGTGTGATTAATGTTCGCTCTTTCACGAGCCTCGATCTTGTATACAAAAAAAAAAAAAAAAAAAAAAAAAATTGTACAAACCTGATGGTACCATCATAGGAAATATATATTGGTTGTACAATTGATTACTATTGTTGTTGTACTGTTATTCTTGTGTGATCTTAATACAATATTTGTTTGTTGGTAACAATTGGTGTGGCTTCACCATTGATCTTTGACATACAGAATAACACATTTTTCTGCCGTGACTCCTCTCGGGGCTCGGAGGTACACCGTGACCAGGGGTTGGGGAGGAGCACGTAACACATGGTCTCTATTAACTAGAGCTGGCATAGAGCAACTTCTCGATGTCCAGCAAACCGATTCACTTTGTGACCCTTACGCCCCACGGCCTGCTGCGTCTATTTAATCGGTGGTTTGACCATTGCCGTTAAAAGGACTTCACCCATCGGTGGAGTAGCTGGACAAAAGGTTGGTGGCTGTGCACACACAAAGAACTTTGAGATAATGTAAAAAGTGAAATTTGATGGCTTCTTGCCCTTCACTATTTCGGGATGAGCATTACCTGGTGGATGTGAGTCCCATGGTGCGTTTCATGAAGAGTCGGCGAGTTATCGCCGGCACCCTGAACAATTCCTGCTTAATCTGCAGGTATTTAGTGGTCTGGTCCTTTTTGGGATATCCCCCACTACCACTTGCCATCTCATAGTGTAGTTTCTGAGTGGGTAGCAGTTCCAACACCGTATAAACAGATCCACACTTCGATGTTCGTGTCATGTGTGAGTGGTGAAGGGCAGCCATAACGTATCAGATAACTCCTTTAACACGAGTTGTGACATGAAGTTATGAACAGTGGGTATATTGGTATATATAAATACTACACCAACTACTTGAATGATAAGACCATGGTTATGACAATAATTGTTTTGCTTTAAAATGAACATTAATTTGGCTGGGGAGCCTGGAGGGGAGGGGGGGCCAGGGGTGGGAAGAGGGAGCCAGGGTATGGGGGGGGGAGGGGCCGATGGTGGGGGGGGGGAGGGGCCGATGGTGGGGGGGGGGGGGAAGGAGCTCAGTTGGGGAGGAGGGAGGACCTCGGGTGGGAGGAGGGGGGCCAAGGTATGGGGGGCTGGAGGACGCAGAGGGTGGGGTGTGGGGGAAGAGGCCGAGGGTGGGAGAAGAGGCTGAGGGTGGGAGGAGGGAGCAGCTCGGGTGGGAGGATGGGCCATGGTGTGAGGGGGGGGGAGGGAGGAGGCCGAGGGCAGGAGAGAGGACCCGGGTGGGGGGGGGGGGGGAGGGAGAGAGGACCCGGGTGGGTGGGGGGAGGGGGGGAGGGGGGGGAGGGAGGGAGGGAGGAGCTCGGGTGGGAGCATGGGCTGGGGGTGGGAGGTGGAGGCCCATGTTATGGGGGAAGAGGTGACCCGGGTGGAGCGAGGGGCGAGGGTGGGAGGAGGGGGGGCTAGGGTATTGGGGAGGGGCCGGGGGTTGGAGAGGTGCCCCGTGTGGGGGATAGCGAAGGGTATGGGGGAGAGGGGGAGGATAGGGTATGGGGGGAGGGGGGAGGATAGGGTATGGGGGAGGGGGAGGATAGGGTATGGGGGAGGGGGAGGATAGGGCATGGGGGAGGGGGAGGATAGGGTATGGGGGAGGGGGAGGATAGGGTATGGGGGAGGGGGAGGATAGGGTATGGGGGAGGGGGAGGATAGGGTATGGGGGAGGGGGTTGGAGAGGTGCCCCGTGTGTGGGATGGCGTAGGGTGTGGGGGAGAGGAGGGCGGGGGTGGGAGAGAGGAGAGCGGGGTGGGAGAGAGGGAGGATGGGCCCGGGGGTTGGGGAGGGACCCGAAAATGGGGGGGGGGGGGGGAGGTTAGGGAGGGGGTGGTACTTAATCAATTTACATTATTTAATTACTACTAGTGATTTTTAAAGTAATGTAAAATGACCAGTACAGTAACCATATCGTACCCAGACACAAGTTAAACATAAAGGGTCTTTATAGCCAAACAAAGCGCTACAGATGCCAGGAGAGGAAGCACCTGATGGCAGAGGATGGTCTGCTGGACGAGCCGAGCGTATCCATCGAGCCGAACCCCGGAGTTGCTGCGGCTCCGCATCCCCGGCTCGAGGACGCGACCTGCACCTGCACACAATACTATCCGAGATGGCCGGGCTCACTAGGCCCGCTCGGACTCACGACTCACCCCCGACTCGGGCTCTCGAGTAAACGTTTACCTTAAAATAGACGAAACCCGATCGTTTACACTCGGTGAGCGGACTCCAAACCAGGAGCTACGAACCTGCACACGCGCACTGATATTCCCCGTGGAAAGGTTTGTTTATGTGGTTGTTGTTGTTGTTGTTGTTGTAAATTTAGTACACGTCAGATAAAAAAAAAAACAAAAAAAAAAAACATAACGTTATCAAATAGACCAATTTCAGGTACGTCACACCAATGAATGAAAATAAATGTAAACGTCACACAACCCATCTGAGCAGGACAACAAAACACAAGGATCTCGCTCCAATGGGAACCGGCCACATGTTAATGGGATAAAGCAAGTATGGCCGACAGGGCATCTATTAAAGGTGGTTTCGATTTTGATTTTGTTTCGAACGGTTGGTGAAATTCTCCACAGAACACGACCATAGGCCGTTCGTTAACTACGATTTAAATAAACAATCCTCATCCAGTCATCCTCAAGGAAAAGAGAAGCTTGGACGAGAGGCGGGGCTTGGCGCTTGAATCAGGAAAGCTTGGACGAGAGGCGGGGCTTGAATCGGAGAAGATTGGACGAGAGGCGGGGCTTGAATTGGAGAAGCTTGGACGAGAGGCGGGGCTTGAATCAGAGAAGCTTGGACGAGAGGCGGGGCTTGAATCAGAGAAGCTTGGACGAGAGGCGGGGCTTGAATCAGGGAAGATTGGACGAGAGGCGGGGCTTGAATCAAGAAGCTTGAACGAGAGGCGGGGCTTGAATCAAAGCCCTCGATGAGAGGCGGGGCTTGATTGTGAGGCGGATCGCAGAAAAATCATTGAAATTGTGATAGAAGCATGAAATTTTGAATGAGAGCTCTGAAGAGAATATTTTTATTAATAGCCCCATTGGACATCAAAAAAATTCAAAATGGTGGCATATCAAATATGGTGGACTATGACTGATGAGATCTTTCTTATAACTGGCTCTTTTGTTGTAGTTGCTTTTCATAATTCCCACGACAGCGACGCACTAAAGTGTGCCACATGAATTCCACATAATATTTAAAAAATTTAAATCCAAAACGTAACATTAAGAAATTGAATATGGTGTCAATTTAAAAATGGTGGACTTGGAAATTTCAAATTGTAAATGATTTGCAATAAGCTACAGTATAAACAGAGATTAATTAATGTTTCCATGGCATCCCTTATACATTCCTGAATCATGCTAGTCAACATGTCATCAGCCTGGTGTTGGTTTAACAAGGCCTTAAGATCCGAGGGTCTTTAATTTGAGCCCCTGTCATGCTGTTGCGTTAATATAATATAATAAATCTTTATTGTCCCATTTTCAGGGAAATTATTCTTCTAACATCAGGCAGGTCGACAAAATGACTACCAGCTAGCTGGTAAGGGGGCACTGCATCAGCAGCACAGCTGTGCCCCCGAAAATGATTCAGCCAAACAGACACAGGCTGCATACGAATAAATCCTT
Source organism: Myxine glutinosa (assembly GCF_964187855.1). Classification (NCBI taxonomy): domain Eukaryota; kingdom Metazoa; phylum Chordata; class Myxini; order Myxiniformes; family Myxinidae; genus Myxine; species Myxine glutinosa. Next base: position 50,248,203 of record NC_136274.1, read on the forward strand.
CTTCGGACCCATGGCTAACACAGACACAGTAAAGGAATACTGTACGTCGCCTCTGTTTTGAATGAGAATCAGCAGTTGCGCGTACGTACAGTATACTGTACGTACATATTTATATATTTTTAATGTGCTTTTTATTGTATTTTAAATTGTTTTTTAGCTTCTTTTATTGTTAATTTATGTACTATTTTATTTATTTTAAATATATTTTTAAGGAAAACAAATGTTTTCACGTCCGTAGGAGTGACGTAATGTCGCACATAATGAGGTTCGCTGCCCGGTCATGAAAGAAATTATGATTCTCTTGCCAAAGTGACATGAAGATCAGGCAGTAAACCTTCCAACTGAGTTTCTCAACAGTAGGGCTGTGGCCTCAAGTGGAATTGCAGCTACACTTCTTGAAGGAGGAAGGACAGCACACTCAACTTTCAAACTGCCTTTGGATTTGACCAAGCAAGACACCCCAATCTGCAACATTAGCAAGAATTCAGCAAACGCCAAGATCCATCAACAGTGCAAAATCAACATCTGGGATGAGGCTACTATGAACCACAAGCAGGCATTCGAAGCAGTGAACAGAACACTCCAAGATATTCGCAACAACAAGAAAATCATGGGTGGTGTGACAACTGTTCTGGCTGGAGACTTTCGTCAGACTCTCCCAGTCATCCAACGGGGCACAAGAGCAGATCAAGTCAAGGCCTGTATCAAGTCTTCTTATCTCCTCTGGCCACATGTGCAAAGACTTACCCTGAATACCAACATGAGAGTCCACCTTCTTGGTGACAACACTGCAGGGGCGTTCTCAAGCCAGCTTTTGAAAGTTGGCAATGGCCTATACCCTCAAGATGCATCAGAACAAATAATTCTACCATTTGGACAGTTTGTTGAAACAAAAGATGACTTGATCAAAAAGGTCTTCCCAATATGGAGACCCAGTTCCAGGACTCATCATGGCTTGCCGAAAGAGCCATTTTGGCCCCCAAGAACAATGCTGTTCAAGAGATCAACAATTTGCTCCTCCACCAACTTCCCGGTCATAAAAGAAATTATGATTCTCTTGACAAAGTGACATGAAGATCAGGCAGTAAACCTCCCAACTGAGTTTCTCAACAGTCTTCAGCCTCAAGGACTCCCAACACACAGGTTGATTCTCAAGGTGGGAGCACCAATCATTCTAAGGAACCTTGATCCACCAAAGCTGTGTAATGGAACACGAATGACAATCCAGCATATGATGCCGCATGTCCTAGAGGCAACCATCCTCTCAGGACAATACAGAGGAGAGAAAGTATTCATTCCGAGGATACCACTTATTCCACCTGACCTTCCATTCTCCTTCAAGAGGATTCAGTTCCCCATCAGGCCATGTTTTGCTATGTCCATCAACAAGGCGCAGGGGAAATCAATGAAGGTTGTAGGCCTGAACTTCACAGAACAAGTGTTTGCCCATGGCCAGCTGTACGTGGGCTGCTCGAGGGTTGGAAAACCAAGCAATCTTTATGTCTTGGCACCAAGTAAGAAAACCAGAAATGTTGTATACCCAGAGGTTTTGAGAAATTGACAATTGACAAAACGTCATGTAGGAAATGTACTGTGATATTGCTCTAAAATATACATGTTCTTTTCATCATATATTTGTATTATTCTTATTCAACCCGGGCGAAGCCGGGTACCTCAGCTAGTAGATAAATAAACTGGGAGAGCACAAACCACCACCAGACTGAGCAGTTTACGTTTTGTATCCACGGATAGGCCAGAGCCAGATTCAGACCTGAAACAAAGCTTGTTCTTTTCACCTAAACAACTCATGACCAACTAGTTCTGGCACAAGCGTCGTTACTGAGGAACGGGCTTATTTTAGCTGAGGCTAATGACTGTACCTGAGTTGCTGTGTTGTCATGATTTACACCAATCATAATACAAACAATTACTTTGCACAAATGTATTTGTTGTGTTTGTGATATTACATTTTTATAGGCAATTTAGGTTGAAGATTTAGGTTGAATGTTTTTTTTTCAAGCAAGAACCCCCTCAGCACATACATAGGGGAGGGGTAGGTGTAGACTGGAAGTTTGGGACGATTACACCTCACCACCAAGTAATACAAAACACCGCACCACCACGTAATTCAAAACACCGCACCACCACGTAATTCAAAACACCTCACCACCAAGTAATTCAAAACACCTCACCACCAAGTAATTCAAAACACCGCACCACCATGTAATTCAAAACACCTCACCACCACGTAATTCAAAACACCGCACCACCACGTAATTCAAAACACCGCACCACCACGTAATTCAAAACACCTCACCACCAAGTAATTCAAAACACCTCACCACAAACTAATTCAAAACACCTCACCACCAAGTAATTCAAAACACCGCACCACCACATAATTCAAAACACCTCACCACCACGTAATTCAAAACACCTCACCACCACGTAATTCAAAACACCTCACCACCAAGTAATTCAAAACACCGCACCACCATGTAATTCAAAACACCTCACCACCACGTAATTCAAAACACCACACCACCACGTAATTCAAAACACCTCACCACCAAGTAATTCAAAACACCGCACCACCAAGTAATTCAAAACACTGCACCACCACATAATTCAAAACACCTCACCACCAAGTAATTCAAAACACCGCACCACCACGTAATTCAAAACACCGCACCACCATGTAATTCAAAACACCTCACCACCAAGTAATTCAAAACACCGTACCACCAAGTAATTCAAAACACCTCACCACCAAGTAATTCAAAACACCGCACCACCACGTAATTCAAAACACCTCACCACCAAGTAATTCAAAACACCTCACCACCAAGTAATTCAAAACACCTCACCACCACGTAATTCAAAACACCTCACCACCAAGTAATTCAAAACACCACACCACCACGTAATTCAAAACACCACACCACCAAGTAAGTCAAAACACCACACCACCACGTAATTCAAAACACCTCACCACCAAGTAATTCAAAACACCGCACCACCACGTAATTCAAAACACCGCACCACCATGTAATTCAAAACACCTCACCACCAAGTAATTCAAAACACCGCACCACCAAGTAATTCAAAACACCTCACCACCAAGTAATTCAAAACACCGCACCACCACGTAATTCAAAACACCTCACCACCAAGTAATTCAAAACACCTCACCACCAAGTAATTCAAAACACCTCACCACCATAAAACACATAATAAAAACACCTCACCACCACAAAATTAAAAAGACCTCACCACCACGAAATTAAAAACACCTCACAGCCATAAAACACGTAATAAAAACACCTCACCACCACAAAATTAAAAACACCTCACCACCACGAAATTAAAAACACCTCAGCCATAAAACACGTAATAAAAACACCTCACAGCCATAAAACACGTAATAAAAACACCTCACAGCCATAAAACACATAATAAAAACACCTCACCACCACGAAATTAAAAACACCTCAACACCACATCATTTAAAAACACCTCACCACCAAGTAATTCAAAACACCTCACCACCACGAAATTAAAAACACCTCACAGCCATAAAACACGTAATAAAAACACCCCACAGCCACGAAATTAAAAACACCTCAACACCACATCATTTAAAAACACCTCACCACCAAGTAATTCAAAACACCTCACCACCACGTAAGTAATTCAAAACACCTCATCACCAACTAATTCAAAATACCTCACCACCACATAATTAAAAACACCTCACCACCACGTAATTATAAATACCTCACCACCACGTAATTAAAAACACCTCACCACCATGTGATTTTAAAATACCTCACCACAATGTGATTTAAAAACACCTCACCACCACGTCATTTAAAAACACCTCACCACCACATAATTCAAAATACCTCACCACCACGTGATTCAAAACCACCACAACGTTATTAAAAACACTTCACAACCACGGAAACAAAAGTTTGAGGGAGTCGTTAAGTGACAACACAGACACTGCCCAGATGTGTAGATATATAGATAAATGATTGTACCCGAGTTGCCGTTTTGTCATGGTTTAAACCAATCATAATTCAAACAATTATTTTGCACAAATGTATTTGTAATATACGTGATATCACATTTTATAAACAATTGAAGTTGAAAACTTAAGTTGCAAAAATTTTTTTTCCCAAAAATTCCCCCCCAAAAAATAAAATTGTAACATTTTTCAAAAAGAAAACCCTTAGGACATACCGACGGGAGAGATTTGTGCATACCAGAAGTTTAGTACGATTTCACCAAAGTTTGAGAAAGTAGTTCAGTGACAACACAACACAAGACAACACAACACAGGACAGGACAGACGCTGCACAGATGTGTATATATATATATATATATATATATATATATATATATATATATATATATATATATCGGTTTTGGCCCTACCTCTCTATAGTAAAGAATCATTTGAAAAGTTATCTGATCCAGATCCGGATGTTCACCAAAATCTAATCATTTCGTTCTTGTCATATACCCAACCTCTCCACCAAATTTCATACAAATCCGTCCACAACTTTTTCAGATATCCTGTTCCCAAACAGACAAGGAGGCTTCAGGCGGTAGTTCAAACTGGTATGATGAAAATAGGCACAGTCACATTGACCTTTGCCCTATATAGTCAAGTAATGTTGATAGCCTCACTTTTGTCCTTCGGAATCCTCTGGTAACGTTTGGTGAAAATAGCTGAAACTGTTCGGGAGTTATCGCACTCACAGACAAACAAACATACAAGATAAGAAGGCCGCGTTGGCGGTAGCCTGACAGGTATGACAAAAATCGAGAGAATCAATAAATTGATTGATTAATTGTGTAAATAAAATAAATATTTGTCAAAAAATAATTATTTTGTCAATCAATTGGCTAATAGCAAACTTAAACCACTACTGTTTCATCTGAACCTGCAAGTTTTTGAAAATTAATTGAATCGAAGAATGTAATTATTAATTGATTAATTAATCAATAAATCAAAAATACCATTTACACCCAAATCACTCGGTCATTGTGTGTCCAAACATCAGCTTTCCAGGTCAAAAGGTGCCTGAGATATTGCCCAGATGAGAAAGAAAATAAATAAGTACTTAATAAATCGATAATAATTAAGTAATTAATCAATGAATCGATGAATCAAAAAATTAAAAATACCGTTTTTGCCGAAGTCCGTGCTCACGATTTTGCCAAAATTTCAGCTTTTTAGCTCAAAGAATGCCTGAGATATTGTCCGGAAAACAAGAGAACATTGACCTTTGACCTATATAGTCAAAAAAACTTTTATCCTTCGAAATCCTCTGCAAACGTTTGACGAAGATAGCAGAAAGTGTTTGCGAGTTATCGCACTCACAGACAAAAAAACAAACGAGACAGTCATTGGTGAAAACATAAACTGCATCCACCCAAAACAAACTAAACATGCAAATAATGAAGTAAAGCACATGGAAAGCTTTGAAACAAACATGACGTCAGGCACACATTGTGATATTTTATTGGGTAAGTGGACCGGAGAGATTGAACGATGAGACGATCTCCTTCCTGAATAACAACTTCAATCAACCTGTGAAGTTGTGTTTGTCAGTGATGATTCACCAGTTTGACGGCATCATAACCAGGGTCGGAGCAAACAGGAAGGGTGTTCAGGAAGGAAACAGCTCCTTTTGAAGTCAGAGTAAAAAATAATGGAGTTAGAAACCACCGCGTGGTCAGGAAGAACGACTCAGGATGCCTGTGACGGCCTTTTATGGAAAGGGACAAAAAAAACAGGTAAATCTGTATGCATGTATATTATTATATGTATGTTAAATATTAAAGTTTCATGGACGGATGAGACCAAAATAAACCAATAAACTAGGAGAAAGTAAGGAACTGCATACAATGCCTTCAGAAAGTAATCACACTCCATGACTTTTTTCACATTTTGTTGTGTTACAGCTTAAATGTCAAATGGATTAAGCAGATTTTTGTCACTGATCTCCACACAATACCCCATGATGTCAAAGAGGATTTTTTTTTTTAGAACTCTATAAAATAATGAAAAATGAAATACACAAATATCTAATTTACATACGTAAGTATTCAACCCCCTGAGTCAATACTTCATAGAAGTGCCTTTGGCAGCTATTACAGCTTCGACTATTCTTGGGTATTTCTGTATCAGCTTTGCACATCTGGATTTGGGGGGTTTATTCCATTCTTCCTTGCAGATTTGCTCAAGTTCTGTCAAGTTGGATGGGGAGCGTCAGTGAACAGCAATCTTCAAGTCTTTCCACAGGTTCTCTATGGGATTCAAGTCTGGGCTTTGGCTGGGCCACTGAAGGGCTTTCCTGTTCATTATCCTGTTGGAATTTAAATCTTCGCTGCAGTCTAAGGTCTTTTACACACTGAAGCAGGTTCTCCTCAAGGATATGCCTGTATTTCGCTCCATTCACTGGTCCCTCTATCCTTACAAGTCTTCCAGTCCACACTGCTGAAAAACATCCCCATAGCATGATGCTGCCACCATCATGATTCATAGTACGGATGCTGTTCTATGGGTGATGAGCTCTGCTTATTTTCCACCCGATGTAGTGCTTTGCATCGAGTTCAAAGAGTTCAATTTTCGTCTCAACAGACCACATAATTTTTTGCCTCATACTCTCAGTCTTTAAAATGCCTTTTTACAAACTCCAAGCGTGTTGTCACGTACCTTTTTCTCAGGAGTGGCTTCAGTCTGTCCACTCTCCCATAAAGCCGAGAGTTGTGAAGTGCTGCAGACTGTTGGCCTTCCGGCAGCTTTTCCCATGTCAGCCAAGGAACTCTGTAGTTCTCTGAGTGGTCATTAGGTTCTTGGTCACCTCCCTGACCAAGGTCCTTCTTGTCAGGTTGCTCAGTTTGGTCAGACCGTCAAAGCTCTAGGAAGAGTCTGGATAGTTCACTATTCTTTCCATTTCCTAATGATGGAGCTCACTGTGCTTTTGGGAATTTTCAACACTCTAGAAATAGTTTGATACCGTTCCCCAGATCTATGCCTCCTCACAATTCTATCTCGGAGTTTTACAGACAGTTCCTTGGACTTCATGGTGGAGTTTTTTGCTCTGACATTCACTTTCAACTGTGGCACCTTGTATAGAAAGGTGCGTTTCTTTTTAAATCATATCCAATCAATTGAATTGGCCAAAGGTGGGCTCCAATCAAGTTGTGGAGACGTCTCAAGAATGATCAAAGGGAATTGGGTGCACCTTAGCTCAGCTTGGTGTGTAATAGCAAAGGGGTTGAATACTTATTGACTGAAGACATGTCAGCTTTTCATTTTAAATTATTTTTGTAAGAATTTCAAAGAAAAATTCAAATTTGACATTATTGCGTATTATGTGATCAGTGACAAAAAAAAAATCACAACTTAATTTTAAATTCATTCTGTAACACAACAAAATGTGAAAAAGTGAAGGATTGTGAATACTTTCTGAAGGCACTGTACATACAGTTGTGGCCAAAAATATTGACACCCTTGTACTTTTTTCAAATAACACAATTTTATTGAAAAATAAGTTAAAATTGACAAAAGATGTTTGGTCTCCACAATTCTTTATTTCACTGTTAATATTACAGACCCTTTGTTTTTGATTCAGAACTTAATATATCCTTTTAAATCAGAAAATAAAAAGAAATGGCATTGACAAAATTATTGACACCATAGACTTAATATTTCGTCGCATGGCCTATGGACAAAATAACAGCAGTCAATCGCTTCCTATAGCCATGAATGAGCTTCCTACACTTCTCTACTGGCAGTTTGTCCCACTCGTCTTGTGCAAACTGCTCCAGTTCTCCCAGATTTGAAGGGCACCTTCTCCCAACTGCTTTTTTCAGATCTCCCCACAGGTGTTCAATGGGATTTAGATCTGGACTCATTTCTGGCCACTTCAGCACAGTCCAGCGTTTTGTCTTGAACCATTCCTGGTGCTTTTTAAGTGTGTTTGGGTAATTGTCCTGCTGCAAGACACATGACCTTCGACGGAGACCCAGCTTTCTGACACTGGGTTGAACATTGTGCTCCAAAATGCCTTGGTAATCTCCTGATTTCATGATACTGTCAGTTGAAACTGTCATACCTTGTGTCTGAAGGTCAGCTTGAATCTGTTTGGTAGTTGATCGAGGTGCTTTCTCCACCATTCGAACAATCCTTCGCTGCAATCTTCCATCAAGTTTTCTCTTGCGGCCAGGTCCAGGGAGGTTGGCTACAGTGCCATGGGCCTTAAACTTCCTGTTAACATTGCGTATGGTGGACACAGGAACATCAAGGTCTCTGGAGATGGACATTTAGCCGTCAGATTGTCCATGCTTGGCTACAATCTTGTGTCTGAACTCCTCAGACAATTCTCAGGTTTTCTTTCTTTTCTCCATGCTCATTGAGGTACACACAGTGACACAAAACAGCAGAATGACTCCGTTTCTCTATTCAAACTGATTGATTGAGTGATTTTTATATTGCAGGCACCTGCAACTCACCACATGTGTTCAATTCCAAAGTAAAAGAGAATCACCTGCTTGAAATCTAATTATTTCTAACGACTTCTAAAAGGTGCTAATAATATTGTCCGGGCCATTTTAGGATTTCTGTGTGGAATCAGCTAAGATTTTGTAATTTTTTCAGGTTTTTTTGTTTTGTTCCACTGAAAACCAAATAAATACATATGTGGATACCAAAATAATTTAAAATTTCAACAATTTTCTGGAAGAAATGGTGCATTATTTGAAAAAAGTGCAAGAGTGCCAATATTTTTGTCCACGACTGTATATATATATATATCCGTTGCAGGGCGATTTTGCATTCATCTGGTTTGCTGGCCATTTCATTCATTTGCTGTCCTCATGTTTGTAATTGTCATTTTGATCTTATAACCGCATAGGAATGTAATTAATACCATTTCTCATACTCTTATGAACTCCTTAAACCCTCTAAATTTCGTTCCTCAAATTTTGGTTATGAGCTTGTGCAGACATAGAACTGCAATCTCAGGCTTTTGAAACAATAGCTTGGACTTCAATAGAAGCTTCCTGCCAACTACCCCTCCCAAGTTCCCACGTTTCCTGTCCCTCTCTCTCCTTTCCTCTTGATCTTGGACTGGCCTATCAGGCCTCTTGAGAGGTACAAGGATATAGCAGAGGCAGACTCGCATCGCAGATTACCTTGTGGCACCTATTGGACGTTGCCGGCTGTTGGTGGTACGGATTATCGATTGCGTATAAAATATCTCTAATTGAGTTCTTTCTCTACCAAATTTAAAGTGTTGATCTAAATGTAAGACTCAAAATGCAACGGTTAATGAAATGCCTTGTCACCTTATAGGTTTACAATGCCAACGTCCAGAAGAGCTTGGAAAAGAAGTCGAAGAGATGGAAAGTCCTTTTCTGTGTCTACTCTACCCACTTTCAATTTGTGAGTCATTAATCTCTTACAGCTTAACTTTTGTTTTGTGCAAAGTGCATCTGTAGTCTTCTTTCATATGCAGCGCTTGGCTGTGTAGGTTAGAGCAGGTATTTAGAACTTCAAGGTGCCAGCGGTAGCTCGCTGATTCTTCGTGTAGGACACCGTGTCATCTTTAACCATCCACTAACTAATTCTGGTGGATAAGATGCCCACTTTTATGTTGATGCCTTGCCCGCCTGCCCACGAGACACCAGGGTGATGGTTGGTAGCTGCGCCGAGATTCAAACCCAGGCTAGACGACTCAGAGGTGAGTGTGCGTACCTCTAGGCCATCCTACCAGCCCTTGCATTTGGAGTGACTAAAGCAGTTGTTATCTTACTATAATTCACCAAATGTCTGTCTGTCTGTCTGTCTGTCGTTCGAAGGATCACAACGATATTTTGGGTGGGTAATCCTGGGACCCCCTGGAGTAAAATAGGCTATATTGTTTTTCCAAGTTTTCCAATTTTCCAGTTTTTCCAAACACGATGGAATAATATTTACCGATATGAACAGTGAGTGATGTGGTTTTTGTTGAAATTCTATGTACCAGGAGAGAGTAGATAGACTCCTGACGAACTCTTCCTATATAAACGTGCGGCTCCGAAGTAACATGGCAGCGTGTGCAAAGCGACTGAGAAACAGGTGTAGCGGCCACTTCCGTGTTACAGATTCGGCGCGCACTCTTCACACATAAACGTGCGACTGAGAAAGACGTGTAGCGGCCGCTTCCGTGTTACAGATTCGGCGTGCACTCTTCACACAAACATGCGACTGAGAAAGACGTGTAGTGGCCGCTTCCGTGTTACAGATTCGGCGCGCACTCTTCACACATAAACGTGGGACTGAGAAAGACGTGTAGCGGCCGCTTCCGTGTTACAGATTCGGCGTGCACTCTTCACACAAACATGCGACTGAGAAAGACGTGTAGTGGCCGCTTCCGTGTTACAGATTCGGCGCGCACTCTTCACACATAAACGTGCGACTGAGAAAGACGTGTTGCGGCCGATTGATTGGGCACAATAGGCAAAAATAATTTCCATTTGGTGGTTCTATACGTCAGGTGTATCTGACTTCTCATTCTCTCTAATGAACCGATACACTATGTGGCAATCTATGTGAGGAATACATACAGCATTAACTGAAGTGAGATTGGCAACAATATGACTAAACAACCGTGAATAGTCAAGAAGCAATCGGGATGAACCAACAGAGGATATGAAGGAGATTATGGCAAGAAGCATTAAAATAATACCACCTTGAAATAGAACATGGCGAGCCTACGGATCCTTTGGTCAGGAAGCGGGCGGTGGGTGGTTGGGTTGATCCATTTCCTCTTCAGTCTCCTTGAGCTGCGAATTCCCTATTTCGTAGATGTTGTGTGTGGTTGTGGCTTCCTACGTGCATTACTCCACATTTGTTGAAGTTTAATTTTATTTGCCATTTTTCTTCCCAGGTCTAGGGGTGGTTTATGTCTTGTTCTTGGATGGACTCCTGTATGGATGCGAATGTTGGACACCCGAATGTCGCCATATCAAACGCCTTGATCAATTCCATATGCGATGTCTTTGCAAGATTCTTGGCATCACCTGTCGAAACAGAATACCTAACACCTCAATTGATTTTGAGTATTTTTGAGTATTTCCTGATGCAAGCCCAGCTTCGGTGATCAGGACACTTCACACGCATGAAAGACCATAGAATCCCAAGAACGCTTTTCTATGGACAGCATAAATTTGGTAAACAGTCATGTGGTGGACAAAGAAAGCATTATAAGGACGTCCTTAAGTCTACACTCGAGTATTGTGCCATCTCAGTTGTCACCTGGGAACACCAGGCCACAAACACGTCACCTTGACGTAACATTGGCCGCAAAGGCCTGGACCACTTTAAATGTGGGAGACTTCCTTTCAAGAGACAGTGGAGGCAAGAAAGGAAAACCTGCCAACGTCCATCTCCGCAAGGACCAGTTTATACCTGCGATGTTTGTTGTCGATGCTGTGGGTCCCGTATTGGATGATACAGCCATCGCACAATGCACAATGCTTAGAGAGCAAGACAATGAAGGGAAGAGATTAATCTGAGTGGGACATCAACTGGGTGGGATACCTTCTTCAATTAATTTCGTAAAAATTCCAAATGTTCCAAGAGATTTGTGGTGCAGAATTTCCCTTTTTTAAAACCATGCTGCGTCTTCCTGATGATGAACCTGTGTCTATCAAGGTGATCTGTTAGTTGTATGTAAAGGGTAACAAGCAGGTTAAAACAGGTTGTGGAATAGCTCAGTTGTTGGTGATGAGAGTGATATCGCAGGCTTACTAAATCATTATTTGGCTTTATCGTTTACGCGACAGCAAAGAGGGAATCTATCTTTGAGGTGAGAAATGGTTGGAGATGAGGCTACAGGTGGGAGAAGAGGAAGTAAAGAGAGATAGAAAAGCTAAGGGAAGAAAACCCTTCGGACCAGGTATCCTGGAGTTTTATGGGAGGTATCAGAGCAGATAAGTGGGATATCAGAAATCGTTAACATTTCACTGGAATTGGGATGGATACCGCAGGATCATAGAGTAGCAAATGTTACACCTTTATGTAAGAAGGGATCGAGGGAAGCTTTGAGGAATTATACATTGGTTACCTGAACACTTCAGTAAAGAGGAAGGTATTTAAAACATTAAGAATGACAAGGAGCCATAAAGAATTTCAATAAATCTAGATTAAAGGGCGATCATTAACAAACTACGGTGTCCCACTTTTTGAAGAGTAATTTTTCAATTAATTTTTTATTATTCTTAAAAATTCCCCCAATTTTCAATTATTTCATTTTTTCCAAATTTTCAATTACTTCATTTTTCAATTATTAAAATTTTGAATTAATTTTTTATTGTTTTTTTCAATTTTTAGTTTTTTTTCTAATTTTCAATTATTTTATTTTTCACTTATTAAAATTTTGAATTTATTTTTTGATTATTTATTTTTTGAATTATTTTTTCCCTTCAAATCCTTAATTCACTCTTCAATTTTTAAAATGTTGAATTCATTTTTTGATGACTTATTTTTCAATTATCTCATTTTTTGATCAATTTTTCAATCCGTTTCATTTTTTCGGGGGTTTATTTTCACATTTTCATTTTCAATGCTTTTTTATCAATTATTTCATTTTTGGATTTTTTTTTTCAATTTGTCTCATTTTTGTGTATTTCTTTCAATGTTTTTTGTAATCTTTTTTCTCTAATTATTTCATCTTTTCGATTAAAAAAAAACTCAATTATTAGCTCACCTAGAACGAAGTTCCGGGGAACTTATGCTTTGGCACGTCTTCCGCCCATCAGTGTGTAAACACTTGCAACTTCTTCTCCAAAACCGCTGATGGGATTGCGACCAAATTTGGCACAAATTATATTAATGTCGTGACTAAAGTTTGTTCACGGCATTTAAAAAACAAAACAATCGGGGTCTAAGAGGGTTTACCGGGGGTCAAAGTGCATCCAGGTTTGACCCCCAAAAATAGGTATTTGCTTTTTCCCTCTGAAACTACAGACACTATTTCGATGAAACTTGACCACAACCTTCATCACCTGTGATGTACCAAAGTTTGTTCATGGAATAAAAAAACCAGTCCTGAGGGGTCTACTGGAGGCGTTGCCCCCCAAAATACGTATTTGCTTTCTTCTGGGAAACTAAACACGCAATTCTGATGAAATTTGACCACAACCTTCATCACTCGTGATGTTCCAATGTTTGTTCAAGGCATTATAAAAATTGGGGTCTGAGGAGATATACGGGGTGAGTGGGGGGAGGGGGGGGGGGGGGAGGAGAGGGTTGAGGAGGGTTGCTCCCCAAAATATGTATTTTTTGTTTGTTTGTTTAAAGTCTTATAATTATGTTAGTATGATTCTACATGCTGCTCTGTCTTCAAGCGACCATTGAAATTGGTTTAAAATACATTTAGTCAATGTAGTATACTGCTTTATTCTACCAGGTGAGCACCCTGGGGTATTGCCCCTATTTTTTTCTAGTTATGGTTACCAGAGGAAAGCATCAAGTGTTTAGTCTTGGTGTCCGTAGTGTCACACTTTTTGAAAAAAAAGTTTGTTCTCATTAGGAGGCAGAATTTCAAGTGCTACCAATTGGGTAATATTACAATTTGGCTGAACCGAGAAGCATCAGCAATCCCCGATCGCAACCCTCTAGTTATTAGTATAGAGTTGCAAACTAAATTTAGAACTGGTTTAGGGATAGGAATCAAAGGATAGTTGGCAGAGGGAGAATGTCAGACGAGGAAGTTGAAAGTAATGGAGTACCTCAAGGCTCGGCACTAGAACCATATTATTGTTTGTAATTTATATCAATGATTGAATGAACAGCCACGTTAAGTCTGATTTCAAAATATTCAGCAAATATTTCTAATCATTGTTTAGAACCAAAAACGATGATCTTTGTACCTTTATGTGCATTTTTATTCCTGACAATGGAAATTGATGCGTACAATCATTTTCTCAGTTTTTGTTGTCGGTGAAATGAGACCCAGCGGAACCTTGAAAGAAAACCATGAGGCTGAGGATACCACTTTGTCTGACCACACATCTTCAACACCATGCTTCGATGCTTCACGCTGCCCAGCTCTCACCATTTCCATCCCGGAATGGGTCTTCAGGCCCAACGTTGTACAACACGGATCCACTGCATTCCCCTCCACAACCACTGTTCACTGTTGTTCAAGAATTCCCCTGGATACCTGGCATGATACCTCCCTCCTGAAACGCCTAGGGTCAAGGGTGAGGCGCACAATATTAAGACGTTCCATTAACAATACAAAGAATCCACAATCTGTGCGGCTGAAACAAATGACATCTCAGCAAACAGGTGGACATCCTTCTGTCATCAACAGGACTGAGTTTCTTGGGGGGCCGAAGTCTGACAAAATGAAGACATTTGAAGAATTGACAAGTATTCCAGTTTCTACTCCCCACAGAAGCCTTGTGACATCTCAGGCTGATGTAGAAGCCTCACATAATGATTATATTGCAGTTTCTAGAAGTAACTCCATTTCTCAACCCTACAACCCCAGCGTTGCCACAACGTTCAGAGGAAATAAAGGTGTCCTCAACCCAATTTCGGCCTTACCTGGTTTGCCAAAAATGCACACACTCATCGATTTTTCATCTCCAGATTCTTTGAGAAAATCTGCACTTTCTACCCCAACACAATCATTGTTGAGCAAAAGTAAGATTTTGACCGAGACACACACATCCAGGCTACTTCAAGAAACAACGCCAGCAAATATGGCAATGGGATCACAGATCAGCAGCATATCCCAACCATCATCACCCACTGATGATGCGGAGGCCTGGGACAGTGTCCCAACTGAAAGTTTCCTCTCCAGTAAAATGCCACATGAGACCAGCACAGATAAATCTCAATCAACGCAGAATCATTCAGACCATCGAGGGAACGAAAGGACTGCAGCTGATGTTGCTGAGCTCAAAATTACCCCAACGAGTGCATCACAAAGCACAACTAATACTCTGGGAGTGAGTGCTGAATCAAGTCCGCCCACGGATACAACTCCACTTGTTTCGACCCATGTTACGCATCAAGTAACAGCCATCACAAACTCGACTTATTTCACGTCACCAGGTGTGATGGGAAACAGTCTTGCACCAATTGTAAAAGTTTCAACATTAACGTCAACCACACATTCTGAAAGAGGTCACACAGAACAGTTGTCCTCATGGGACATTCTTTCAAGCAGCAAAGGTTGGGTCTATGACAGCAAGACAAACTATAGCGTCACAGTATTAGGCCAAAGACCTCCAATCAAAACTGCAGAAAAGGCAAACGGATGGGTTGACATCTTCTACCGAACGCCAAGTACCACCGAATCAATCTTCCTTGCCAGTCTCCCTTTGCCTCCACCATCAGCTGAACACTTGCTGGCATTTGATTGTGGTCTGTTCGACCGCCCAGGCCTCGTCGAGGCCTCATTAAGGCCGGGGCCAGGTCGAAGTGCGGCGATCACAGTGAAAACACCCGCATCTTTTGACCTGCACCTCGCACCTGAGCAGTGCACTGGTGAACTGCGAGTAGCAGTAGTTACACGATGCCGCGAAGCACGTGGTGCCATCGTGGCACATGCAGGAGACGTCAAATCCGGCACAGATGCAGGTCGTACCTTGGCACACGTCACATTGCTTCCAGGACAGGAGGCAGTCCAATTCGACTGCAGTAGATTAGCAAAAGCTGCTGCACCGCTGGACATCTGTTTTTCCTTCCTTTCTGCACCTGGAACACTTCCTCCACTAGAAAAAGCTCGCCGTTGCCTCCCAACAGCCAGCACACACGGTATGAAGTGCATTCAAGCTCAACCAAAAACTACATTTTGTGCTGAGTGTTCATGTATTAATTTTAAATGAACAATCATGCCTCCACAACACATACCATGAATATTTGTTGCACCAGCACAAGGCAAGCTTCATAGAAGTGGCCGCACTACCAATGAATAACGGTCATTGCACTGTCCATATATTTTAAGTAACTGTGGTAGGATTTCAGTACACTTCTGTTGGGGCTCATTGACGATAACAACTGCCAGAGGAGCTGTTGGGCACCTTGATGACAATCCCTTCAGGGTGCGGGGCCTACAGCCATTCCAAATCTGTGGGGATGACCTGGTGGCCATCTGGTCTCCATCTGTGGTGAAAGCCTATGAAGAAGTGGTCTCCCTTACAGGAGGTCGTTTCCCCATGGGCAAACACCTACGGTCAATACATTATGAGATTTTCCTCAGAGGTCTTTGTGGTGTGCTGGGAGCACAAGGCAAACATCCAAGCATCACCTGCAGAGTTTGCCAACCCAGATTTTCAATCAAATCAGACTGGGCGGAAATCAGGGAGCGTGATGTCTTGCCTTCAATGGTTGCGCACCACGTGTAGGTGCCCCACATGGTGATGGTCTTCAGATAATGGGTCTTTGCATTTTCCCTAAAGGGGTTCGATAGTGGCAGGTTTTGTTTGCTGAAATATGGAAAGGAACTACCCTGGTGGGTAGTGCTCAGGCCTGTGGTTTGGGACCTCACTGAGTAGCCCCCCCACCCCCGACTGGTGTGCAGATCGATTGCCGAAGTGCTTTGGGATGTGCACCAGGGGGTGTCCCAATGGGCTAGGTCCCAGAGGCCCTTCTCATATGCTCCCCATAAATTAGGTGACTTTAGCCTCATCCTTTAGGTGCCATTAGGTGACTTTAGAGGTCTGACCTAGCTGTGGGCCGTTGGACAAAAAAGGCGTCGGCCTCCCTGGTTTTGATGGGATGCAGATTTGGCCTGCTTGGCCCACCCGTAGCTTGTGGCCACCGGCGGTGGGTAGCGAGCCATGGCCGAATCAGATTCAGCCGACAACTTTCCACACTCCTACTCGACAACTTTCCGGATCTTAGAGACCGGATGGCAATGTGCTAGAGCACAGACTACATCCTGTGGATGCGTGCAGATCCCATGAGGTACGCCTACGAGTACAGCCAATGTCCATGTGCCCCTCCATCCCTAATGTTTCAAGGTACCAAATTAAGCCCCCCCCTCCCCAAACTTTCCTAACCCTTAACCTCAGGCTGTGCAGGCCCTTGATCCTTCCATTCTGCTAAAAAAGGAAAATCTACGAGCTCTCTTTACTCTCCTATCCCCAACTCAAACTCTTAATGAAATTCTTGCACAGACTGACTTGTTCCCAAATGCTCTCAAACCTTCTCCACAATATTTGGATTGTTCCTTAAAAATATGTCAACATTGCACTCCCCCTCATGAGCTCATTTATAAACTGACGTTGAAAATTAAATAAATAAACAAACAAACAATCCTGGAATAGATCAAGAAAATCATTTGCTCTGATCTATCCCGGGCAAATTGGCAAATTGAAATCCCCCTTAATCAATAGCCTTCCCTTGTCTGAATTCATAAACCATTCTATCCTGTACTTCCGTCACACCAAGACACGTATAAAATCAGCCGACGAGTATCAATTACTATTCCATCTCTAACATTTATCAACACAATCTTTTACATTAATTCCCTCCCACTCTTACACCTCTTCCGATTACAACTATACATATTGTAGCCTTATCCTGTTTTCCAATTTCTCTCCTCATTAAATGAAGTTTCACACTCCTATCAACTTTCGCTTCAAGCTTTACCATCTTGCAGCATTGGTAAATAATTCTTAACTTATTTAAGTCTTAAAAAGACATCTTACAAACAGACAAACCAGACAGGGGTGAAAACATAACCTCCATCCACCTTTGGTGGCGGAGGTAATAAATGAACAGGATTATAAATAATTAATTGACATATGTGGGAAAATTACATGCCCAGACCAGGAATCAAACCAGTTATAGTATCATTTGGCAATAATAATAATAACTAGAACTGCCACTTTAAAACTGCTGGCAGTGATGACCGGTTTACTCGCACCCACTTTTGATGCAACCCCACTGTTGATACAACCCCACTTGTGATACAACCCCACTTTCATTGGACATGCTTTGACACAACCGCCTTGGATACAACCCCGACACACACCCACACACACACACACACACACACACACACACACACACACACACACACACACACACACACACACACACACACATCCCCCCTACCCCCTCCCACACACACACCCACACCCCTCCCCCCACACGCACACCCACACACACACACACACACACACACACACACACACACACACACACACACACACCAACCCCCCCGCCCCTACACATACACAAACATACCCCACCCCCAACACACACACACACACACACACACACACACACACACACACACACACACACACACACACACACACACACACACACACACACACCGACACCCACACACAAACACACATATCCACACACACACCCACACACAAACACCCCCACACCCCTCCCTCCACACACCCACACATATCCACACAAACGCACATCCCCTTCCACCCCACCCCCTCCCCCCCCCCCCCCCACACACACACACACAAACACACGCACACATCTCTACACCCCCCCCCACCCCAACACACACACACATGCACACACAAATCCCCCCACTCCTAACACACACAAACACACGCACACATCCCCCCTACCCCCACCACACCCCTCCCCCCATACACACACCCCTCTAAACACACACACACACACACCAACCCCCCCCCACCTACACACACACACACACACACACACACACACACACACACACACACACACACACACACACACACACACACACACACACACACACACACACACACACACACATATCCTCCCACCCCTAACACACACACATATCC
>NC_136274.1:50267233-50314733 GCF_964187855.1 Myxine glutinosa
GTTGAAAAACCACTTTTCGCACTTGTGTTGGCGCAGGAAACCACTTTTGCACTTGTATTAGTGTGGAAAAACCACTTTTCGCACTTGTGTTAGTGTTGAAAAACCACTTTTCGCACTTGTGTTAGTGTTGAAAAACCACTTTTCGCACTTGTGTTAGTGTTGAAAAACGACTTTTCGCACTTGTGTTAGTGTTGAAAAACCACTTTTCGCACTTGTGTTGGTGCAGGAAACCACTTTTACACTTGTATTAATGTGGAAAAACCACTTTTCGCACTTGTGTTAGTGTTGAAAAAACACTTTTCGCACTTGTGTTGGTGATGAAAAACCACTTTTCGCACTTGTGTTGGTGCAGGAAACCACTTTTGCACTTGTATTAGTGTGGAAAAAACACTTTATGCACTTGTGATAGTGTTGAAAAACCACTTTTCGCACTTGTGTTAGTGTTGAAAAACCACTTTTCGCACTTGTGTTGGTGCAGGAAACCACTTTTGCACTTGTATTAGTGTGGAAAAACCACTTTTCGCATTTGTGTTAGTGTGGAAAAACCACTTTTCGCACTTGTGTTAGTGTTGAAAAACCACTTTTCGCACTTGTGTTAGTGTTGAAAAACCACTTTTCACACTTGTGTTAGTGTTGAAAAACCACTTTTCGCACTTGTGTTAGTGTTGAAAAACCACTTTTCGCACTTGTGTTGGTGCAGGAAACCACTTTTGCACTTGTATTAGTGTGGAAAAAACACTTTTTGCACTTGTGATAGTGTTGAAAAACCACTTTTCGCACTTGTGTTAGTGTTGAAAAACCACTTTTTGCACTTGTGTTGGTGCAGGAAACCACTTTTGCACTTGTATTAGTGTGGAAAAACCACTTTTCGCACTTGTGTTAGTGTTGACAAACCACTTTTCGCACTTGTATTAGTGTTGAAAAACCACTTTTCGCACTTGTGTTAGTGTTGAAAAACCACTTTTCGCACTTGTGTTGGTGCAGGAAACCACTTTTGCACTTGTATTAGTGTGGAAAAAACACTTTTTGCACTTGTGATAGTGTTGAAAAACACCTTTCCGCACTTGTGTTAGTGTTGAAAAACCACTTTTCGCACTTGTGTTGGTGCAGGAAAAACCACTTTTGCACTTGTATTAGTGTGGGAAAAACCACTTTTCGCACTTGTGTTAGTGTTGAAAAACCACTTTTCGCACTTGTGTTGGTGCAGGAATCCACTTTTGCACTTGTATTAGTGTGGAAAAACCACTTTTCGCACTTGTGTTAGTGTTGAAAAACCACTTTTCGCACTTATGTTGGTGTTGAAAAACCACTTTTCGCACTTGTTTTGGTGCAGGAAACCACTTTTGCACTTGTATTAGTGTGGAAAAACCACTTTTCGCACTTGTGTTAGTGTTGAAAAACCACTTTTCGCACTTGTGTTAGTGTTGAAAAACCACTTTTCGCACTTGTGTTGGTGCAGGAAACCACTTTTGCACTTGTATTAGTGTGGAAAAAACACTTTTTGCACTTGTGATAGTGTTGAAAAACCACTTTTGCACTTGTGTTAGTGTTGAAAAACCACTTTTCGCACTTGTGTTGGTGCAGGAAACCACTTTTGCACTTTTATTAGTGTGGAAAAAACCACTTTTCGCACTTGTGTTAGTGTTGAAAAACCACTTTTCGCACTTGTGTTAGTGTTGAAAAACCACTTTTCGCACTTGTGTTAGTGTTGAAAAACCACTTTTCGCACTTGTGTTAGTGTTGAAAAACCACTTTTCGCACTTGTGTTGGTGCAGGAAACCACTTTTACACTTGTATTAGTGTGGAAAAACCACTTTTCGCACTTGTGTTAGTGTTGAAAAACCACTTTTCGCACTTGTGTTAGTGTTGAAAAACCACTTTTCGCACTTGTGTTGGTGCAGGAAACCACTTTTACACTTGTATTAGTGTGGAAAAACACTTTTTGCACTTGTGATAGTGTTGAAAAAACACTTTTCGCACTTGTGTTAGTGTTGAAAAACCACTTTTCGCACTTGTGTTGTTGCAGGAAACCACTTTTGCACTTGTATTAGTGTGGAAAAACGACTTTTCGCACTTGTGTTAGTGTTGAAAAACCACTTTTCGCACTTGTGTTGGTGTTGAAAAACCACTTTTCGCACTTGTGTTGGTGCAGGAACCCACTTTTGCACTTGTATTAGTGTGGAAAAAACACTTTTTGCACTTGTGATAGTGTTGAAAAACCACTTTTCGCACTTGTGTTAGTGTTGAAAAACCACTTTTCGCACTTGTGTTGGTGCAGGAAACCACTTTTGCACTTGTATTAGTGTGGAAAAACCACTTTTCACACTTGTGTTAGTGTTGAAAAACCACTTTTCGCACTTGTGTTCGTGTTGAAAAACCACTTTTTGCACATGTGTTGGTGCAGGAAACCACTTTTGCACTTGTATTAGTGTGGAAAAAACACTTCTTGCACTTGTGATAGTGTTGAAAAACCACTTTTTGCACTTGTGTTAGTGTTGAAAAACCACTTTTCGCACTTGTGTTGGTGCAGGAAACCACTTTTGCACTTGTATTAGTGTGGAAAAACCACTTTTCGCACTTGTGTTAGTGTTGAAAAACCACTTTTCGCACTTGTGTTGGTGTTGAAAAACCACTTTTCGCACTTGTGTTGGTGCAGGTATCCACTTTTGCACTTGTATTAGTGTGGAAAAAACCGTTTTTGCACTTGTGATAGTGTTGAAAAACCACTTTTCGCACTTGTGTTAGTGTTGAAAAACCACTTTTCGCACTTGTGTTGGTGCAGGAAACCACTTTTGCACTTGTATTAGTGTGGAAAAACCACTTTTCGCACTTGTGTTAGTGTTGAACAACCACTTTTCGCACTTGTGTTAGTGTTGAAAAACCACTTTTCGCACTTGTGTTAGTGTTGAAAAACCACTTTTCGCACTTGTGTTGGTGCAGTAAACCACTTTTACACTTGTATTAGTGTGGAAAAAACACTTTCTGCACTTGTGATAGTGTTGAAAAACCACTTTTTGCACTTGTGTTAGTGTTGAAAAACCACTTTTCGCACTTGTGTTAGTGTTGAAAAACCACTTTTCGCACTTGTGTTAGTGTTGAAAAACCACTTTTTGCACTTGTGTTGGTGCAGGAAACCTCTTTTGCACTTGTATTAGTGTGGAAAAACCACTTTTCGCACTTGTGTTAGTGTTGAAAAACCACTTTTCGCACTTGTGTTAGTGTTGAAAAACCACTTTTTGCACTTGTGTTGGTGCAGGAAACCTCTTTTGCACTTGTATTAGTGTGGAAAAAACACTTTTTGCACTTGTGATAGTGTTGAAAAACCACTTTTCGCACTTGTGTTAGTGTTGAAAAACCACTTTTCGCACTTGTGTTGGTGTTGAAAAACCACTTTTCGCACTTGTGTTGGTGCAGGAAACCACTTTTACACTTGTATTAGTGTGGAAAAACCACTTTTCGCTCTTGTGTTAGTGTTGAAAAACCACTTTTCGCACTTGTGTTAGTGTTGAAAAACCACATTTCGCACTTGTGTTGGTGCAGGAAACCACTTTTGCACTTGTATTAGTGTGGAAAAAACACTTTTTGCACTTGTGATAGTGTTGAAAAATCACTTTTCGCACTTGTGTTAGTGTTGAAAAACAACTTTTCGCACTTGTGTTGGTGCAGGAAACCACTTTTGCACTTGTATTAGTGTGGGAAAAACCACTTTTCACACTTGTGTTAGTGTTGAAAAACCACTTTTCGCACTTGTGTTGGTGATGAAAAACCACTTTTCGCACTTGTGTTGGTGCAGGAAACCACTTTTGCACTTGTATTAGTGTGGAAAAACACTTTTTGCACTTGTGATAGTGTTGAAAAACCACTTTTCGCACTTGTGTTAGTGTTGAAAAACCACTTTTCGAACTTGTGTTGGTGCAGGAAACCACTTTTGCACTTGTATTAGTGTGGAAAAACCACTTTTCGCACTTGTGTTAGTGTTGAAAAACCACTTTTCGCACTTGTGTTAGTGTTGAAAAACCACTTTTCGCACTTGTGTTAGTGTTGAAAAACACTTTTCACACTTGTGTTAGTGTTGAAAAACCACTTTTCGCACTTGTGTTGGTGCAGGAAACCACTTTTGCACTTGTATTAGTGTGGAAAAAACACTTTTTGCACTTGTGATAGTGTTGAAAAACCACTTTTCGCACTTGTGTTAGTGTTGAAAAACCACTTTTTGCACTTGTGTTGGTGCAGGAAACCACTTTTGCACTTGTATTAGGGTGGAAAACCACTTTTCGCACTTGTGTTAGTGTTGAAAAACCACTTTTTCGCACTTTTGTTAGTGTTGAAAAACCACTTTTTGCACTTGTGTTGGTGCAGGAAACCACTTTTGCACTTGTATTAGTGTGGAAAAACCACTTTTCGCACTTGTGTTAGTGTGGAAAAAACCACTTTTCACACTTGTGTTATTGTTGAAAAACCACTTTTCGCACTTGTGTTAGTGTTGAAAAACCACTTTTCGCACTTGTGTTGGTGCAGGAAACCACTTTTGCACTTGTATTAGTGTGGAAAAACCACTTTTCGCACTTGTGTTAGTGTTGAAAAACCACTTTTCGCACTTGTGTTAGTGTTGAAAAACCACTTTTTGCACTTGTGTTAGTGTTGAAAAACCACTTTTCGCACTTGTGTTGGTGCAGAAAACCACTTTTGCACTTGTAATAGTGGAGAAAAACCACTTTTCGCACTTGTGTTAGTGTTGAAAAACCACTTTTCGCACTTGTGTTAGTGTTGAAAAACCACTTTTTGCACTTGTGTTGGTGCAGGAAACCACTTTTGCACTTGTATTAGTGTGGAAAAAACACTTTTTGCACTTGTGATAGTGTTGAAAAACCACTTTTCGCACTTGTGTTAGTGTTGAAAAACCACTTTTCGTACTTGTGTTGGTGCAGGAAACCACTTTTGCACTTGTATTAGTGTGGAAAAACCACTTTTCGCACTTGTGTTAGTGTTGAAAAACCACTTTTCGCACTTGTGTTGGTGTTGAAAAACCACTTTTCGCACTTGTTTTGGTGCAGGTATCCACTTTTGCACTTGTATTAGTGTGGAAAAAACACTTTTTGCACTTGTGATAGTATTGGAAAAACCACTTTTCACACTTGTGTTAGTGTTGAAAAACCACTTTTCGCACTTGTGTTGGGCCAGGAAACCACTTTTGCACTTGTATTAGTGTGGAAAAAACACTTTTCTCACTTGTGTTAGTGTTGAAAAACCACTTTTCGCACTTGTGTTAGTGTTGAAAAACCACTTTTCGCACTTCTGTTAGTGAAGGAAACCACTTTTCGCACTTGTGTTAGTGTTGAAAACCCACTTTTCGCACTTGTGTTAGTGTTGAAAATCCACTTTTCGCACTTGTGTTGGTGCAGGAAACCACTTTTGCACTTGTATTAGTGTGGAAAAAACACATATCCAAAACCGAGATGGCGGCCAATATGGCAGTAAATATGGCCGCTGTTCTCAATTTCATATCTTAGCAACCACTTGTGATATAGAAATGCATTGGTTTGAAGACCCAAGCAATCTCATGAAATTATTAATTATATGTTTTAAAAACCCCAAATCCCCCCAACCAAGGTTTCTACTTTTATTTGTCATTTCAGATAATGGATGTGCCTTGTATAATATGCAAAGAGAAGCTGGGTTTGACTGACTTTGCAACAGTTGGCGATAAGGGCCGCCAAACACTTGTTTTGGCAAGCTTCAAGCGAGGAGATGGGCTTCATGAAGTACTGAAGAAAACATCACCACTGAGACTTAATGTTGCATGCCGCAAGAACTATACCCGTCAAAGCACAATAACTGCTGAAAAGAGGAAATCACCTGCTACTCTGATACAAGACAAAGAAACACCACAACTGCAATCAGGTGTTTCTACATTTAACATTAAACGTGACTGTATGTTCTGTTCAGAAGTTATAGCTGTTGACTATAAAATAGCGACCAAACGCAGGAAAGTTGTCAGCAACGTTGAACCCCTACAATTCCAGGAAACTGTCTTGAATCATGCCACAAATAGACAAGATGATTGGGGTAATGTTGTTGCAGATCGCATACGACACGCCTTTGATCTAGTGGCAGCTGAGGCAAATATCACCGTAATTGTGCTTCAGCATTCCTCGGAGATAAACAAGAAAAATCCGTTGGCAGGCCAAATTATAAAGTAAAGGATGAAGCTTTCAAGCAGCTTTGTGAATTTCTCGATGAGAATGACGAATGTCAGTATTCTGTAGCAGAGCTTTTAGAATACATGGACCCTTTCTTATATGGTCAAGAAGGATATTCAATGAAGAATCTCAAGATAAAGCTGCAGGAACATTATGGTGATATTGTAGCGTGGTGCTACGCATGCAACTTGTTTGCCAACGAAGGTAAGCCACAACGCGTAGGGTCAAAAGAGTCTTTATTCAATAGCTCAAACTGTAGCACTGACTCGCTCGGGGCTGCACGCCCCGTGTATATCCCGAGGCCACGCCTACCCCTCGGGCGTGGCCGACACCCTCTTGGTGCGCGGAATGATGTCACCACGCCAGCGAGCCATCATGTCCGCCACACGCGCCCTCCCAGAATTCCCGCGCACCTGAAGGGTCAGTTTGCGGGGCAAACGGATGACCCGGCCGAAGCGCACTCTGGCGGCTGGCGGCGTCTGGGATGCCGGGATGTCATCTGGGATGCCCCCGGCCGCACCTGGGATGGGTGCAGGACCGGCCGGGGGGGGGGCGTGCCGGTGGGGCTGGGCGGTGCCGGAGGTCCGCCCGCTGGGGAGCGGCCCCGACACGTCGGCTCGAGGTGGCGCGCCCGGGCGTAGACTGGTGGCCCGACGGTGGGGATGTGATGTTCCACCCCGTGCTTGACGGCCACCGCCGAGAAGGTGGGCCGCGTGAGGGCCGGGAAGCTGGCGAGGAGGCGGGTGAATTCGTCTGCTGCCGGAAGCGTACAGACCAACCTCGCTGGAACCGAACCGCTCAGCAAGCCGCTTGGCGAGCCGCTCGGTGAGCCGCTCAGGGAGCTGCCCAACGAACTGCTCAGCGCGCAAGCAAGCGAGCTGAACGTTTCGGCCTGGACGAGGCGTCTGTTCTTCACGTCCACCAACAACCCATTTGCACATAGGAAGTCCGCACCGGGCAATGCCACGCTGGCGGTTACGAACGTCCATTGAAAGCATTGCCCTCCGAACCGCAGGGAGAGGCAGCGCTTCCCGAATGTGCATATGGGTGTACCGTTGGCTGCAAGCAACGCGGGGCCCCGGCCCGCGGTTCGCTTGTCGGACGTGGAGGCGGGGATAACGCTCACCTGTGTGCCTGTGTCGCAGAGGAAGCGACGCCCGGACAAGGTGTCTGTGACAAAAAGGAGGCTGCCGGAAAGGCCGACGCTCAAAGCCGCTACCGAGCGCCGGCCCGGGAGTTTCCCGACTTGCCAAACGAGCACGGCGGGCAACAATTCCTAGCCTTATGGCCAAACCTGGCATGGAAACGGCACCAGGTTTGTGGCGGAGGCGGAAGCCGCGGCTTTCGCGGTGGTGGTGGGCGGGGCGTGTCGGCGGCCACGAGGTGTGCATCGGCATCAGCCTCGGGATCCACGAGGTGTGCATCAGCATCAGCCTCGGGATCCACGACGGCCGCACCGACTCTCGCCCGCGTGTCACAAGCAGCGAAAAACTTGTCGGCCTCGACGGCCAGAGCGCGGGGTTCCTTTATTTTGGAACCGGCCAATGTGAGGCGTACCTGTGCCGGTAGCTGGTGTAGAAAGAGTGCCCGGAATAAAAAATCCAGGGCTTTGTCGCCCAGCAGCGAAAGCATGTAGTCCATCCGGACCGATGGTCGTGTGTCGCCGAGTTCGGGAAGGTCCAGGAGGCGGTCGGCCCGCTCGCACTACGTGAGGCCGAACGTGGCGATGAGGAGACGCTTGAGCGCCTTGTACCTGTGGTCGGCCGGTGGGTTCCGCAGGACGGACACGACTCGGGCGGCTGTGCCGGGCCCGAGGGCGGCGATGACGTGGTAATAACGCGTCTCATCCGCCGTTACGCCTCGAAGTTGGAACTGTGCCTCGGCCTGCACGAACCATACTTCGGCCTGAGCTTCCCAAAACTCAGGGAGCTTCACCGCTACCGCGTTGTTGGCCATGGCGCGTTCTATGGTCAGCGACGGCTGAACCAAAAGGGGTCACCAATGTAGCGTGGTGCTACGCACGCAACTTGTTTGCCAGCGAAGGTAAGCCACAACGCATAGGGTCAAAAGTCTTTATTCAATAGCTCAAACTGTGGCACTGACTCGCTCGGGGCTGCACGCCCCGTGTATATCCCGAGGCCATGCCTACCCCTCGGGCGTGGCCGACACCCTCTTGGTGCGCGGAATGATGTCACCGCGCCAGCGAGCCATCGTGTCCGCCACAATATCACAATAACAAGCATCACTGGGAAATCAAGCATCGTTAGTTTTCGTGACTCCGCACACAAGATTCTCCGTGAAAAGTGGATTACTGATAAGGTAATTGATGCGGCTACTGAATCCGAACGGATCATTGATATGGCTGCCTCAATCATACTTAACGATATCCGTTTGCGAGTATATGACTGTGATGAATACTGTACCATGGAGGAAACTGATAATGGAGCTACCTTGATACTAAATTCTCTCAAGTGATTCATGCACAATTTGGTTGAACGGAAGGGTAAAAGTCCCATGGTTACCAACAGAAGATGTACTGCCATAGCACATTCCATAATTTCAGCATGCAGACCAAGGTCCTTCATTTCACCACTGTTGCTTGGAATAGCTGTGTATATACACCGCAAGTATGCTTCGCATTAACTGATAGATATCCTGAGCAGCATGAGCTTTGCTGATGACTATAAAGAGGTACAGCGGTTTGAACATGCCCTGATATCAGGTATGTCATGTGGATGCAAGAAGCAGGGATTGTTTTGCACTTCAATGTGCAGCAAATGTACCAGCCAATCATGCAAGAATACTACACCAACATTGCTGGATATGGATGATGAAGATACAGCACCAATACCATTGGATAACGAGACTGAAGATGACAACGAGGATCATCCATGAAGCAACATGGTAATAAATGACTTCATGCTCAATTCATAAACTATGAAAAGAACTAAGCTTAGAGGGTATTGAGGCTTCCCTAATTTCCTTTTATATTATACATAATTTATATGTGCCTACTCATAAAAGTAAGGTTTGATTTGGCTTGGATTTGTCAGCCTCACTGACGTTCATACTGGCCGCCATCTTGATTTTTACATTTTGGGCTTTTTAATCATGTGATTAATGATTTCATTGGATTGCTTGTGTCTTCAAACCTATATTTAGACACTTTGTTTGCATTTCTATCATATGTGGTTGCTAAGATATGATAAAATAGAGCACAGTGGCCATATTTGGCACCATACTGGCCGCCATCTTGGTTTTGGATATTTTGAGTGTATTATTCATGTAATTAATGATTTTATAGGATTGCTTGTGTTTGAAAACCTACGTTTCGACACTTTGTTTGCATTTCTACCATGTCTATTTGTTAAGATATGATAGAAAACAAAATGGCGGCCATTTTGGCGGCCATATTTAAAAGCACAAGGAGGATTTTCGGGGACTTTTGGTATGTTTTTTAACTCATATTTCTGGACCTTTCCTGAAATTTTCAGCTTGTTATAAAATTTTTCCAGGTTTAACTTATAATTCTTGGCCTAATAGGACAGTTTGGTGAGCAGAGCGGGGTGCCAGACCGTATCGAAGGCATGTGATATGTCAAGGGAGACAGCTCTAATTTCCTATTTGGGATTGAGGACCTTCATCCATTGTTGAGACAGCAGAAGCAGCATGTGACCTGGTCTGAAACCAAATTGATGGTCAGAGATCAAGCCATTGGAGAAGAGGAAAGATGTAATATCCGAAGCAATGATGGATTCCATGACTTTGCTGATAATTGGGAGAAGGCTGATTGGTCTGTTGTAGCAAGGATCTGTTTTTGCACCTTTTTGTGTAAAGCGGTGATGTTGGCCAATTTCCAAGCTGATGGCAGATGATCTTGAGCAAAAGAGAGGGTGAAGAGAACAGAGAAAGGGAGTAAAAGAGCGGCAGAGCAGGATTTTAGGACCCGTGGGCTGATTCCGTCAGGTCCAGTTGCAGAATCAGAGTCGAGGGTTCACAGGACTGAGAGAGCAGAGGGAGAAATGTTGGTGAAAAGAGAGAAGTAAACAAAGAGACCACCGAGCTAAACTGGGATGCAGGAGGAACAAAGTCTGTGATAAGAGGGAAAAACTATTATTTGATTTGAAATTTGATTTTATTATTTGATATGTTGTTCGCTCTCCTCCTCGTCTCGGCTTGTGCCCCGCCCCCTGTATCTCGTTTTCTTCCGCCTCTGCTCCTTCTTTCTCAAATCCACGTTCTCGCTTGGAGACTTTTCCCGGATTGTTTTTCATGATTTTCATGGTTCCGTTTGGATATTGTTGGAATTTGTTTAAACCGCAGTCGTGATGCTGACGCTGCCCCCCCCCCCCCCCCCGAATTTCCATGTTTTAAACGTTTCCCAGTGTGTACCCTGGTCAGAATAGGTACACCGTATCCCTGCGTGTCGTAAGAGACGACTAAGAGGGTTGGCGTCAGGAAGGGCATCCGGCCATAAAAACATTGCCTCAAAAAGAGAACCATGACAATTACAAGTACATATGGGCAGGGTGCAGCCGGAAGTGGAGATCGGTTTCTGAGGTTTGGGACATGGAATGTAGGGACAATGACAGGGAGATCAGGAGAAGTGGTGGAAGTATTGGTCAGAAGAAGAGTGGACATATGTTGTGTGCAAGAGACGAGATGGAAGGGAAGTGGTGTGAGAATGGTGAAGGGTAGGCAGGGACAGAAATACAAGTATGTGTGGCAAGGGTGCCCGGAGGGCGTGAATGGTGTTGGTGTCCTGTTTTCTGAGGAGTTTGTAGACAGTGTGGTGAGTGTGACGAGAGTGAGTGATAGGTTGATGATGGTGAAAATGATGATTGGAAAGCTCTTGGTGAACGTCATCTCGGGATATGCTCCGCAGGTTGGTCGAAGCGATGAAGAGAAGGACAAGTTCTGGTGTGCGATCGAGAAGCTGATGGAAAACGTGAAAGATGAGGAAGTTGTTGTGGTGGGAGGAGACCTGAATGGACATGTGGGAAGGAGTATGGATGGTTTTGAGGGAGTTCATGGGGGTTACGGATATGGTGTGAGAAATGGAGAAGGTGAAAGGATTTTGGAGTTTGCTGATGGAGCTGATTTGTTGATTTGTAATACTCAGTTCCAGAAAGAGGAAAATAAGCTTGTTACATACACGTCAGGTGGGTCGACGACAACAGTTGACTACCTGATGGTGCGTCGGCGAGATAGGGGGTACCTCCGGGACACAAAGGTGATCCCGGGGGAGGAGGCTGTTTCACAGCACCACTTGGTTGTCTGCGACATAAGGGTGAAAGGTGCGAGGAGAGCTCGGCGGGTGAAGTACCAACCGAGAATGAAGGTGTGGAGGTTGAAAGAGGTCACAGTAAGGGAGGCATTAAAAGAGAGGCTAGGTAGGGTCGAGGATGATGTGGTTGAGCTTGAAAGTGGTTGGATGTCAATGAAAGCTAGTCTGTTGGGAGCCGTTTGTGAGGTATGTGGATGGACAAAAGGACCACCGAGGCATTCGGAAACATGGTGGTGGGATGTCGAAGTTGGAAAGAGGATTGACGAGAAGAGGAAGAAGTTCAAGGAGTGGCAGAAGGCGAAGGGTACGGGAGCAGAAACAGCAGAGCCTGAAAGTTATAAGGCAGCCAGGAAGGCTGCAAAGAAAGAGGTAGCAAAGGCGCAGGAGGCATGTAGGAAAATGTTCGGAGAACGCTTGGATTCGGAAGAGGGTCAGAGAGCGGTATTCAGGATTGCAAAGCACATAGCGAAAGAGAGGTGTGATGTGATGGGGGTGAGTTGCTTGAAGGATGAAGTGGGACAAATCGTTGTCGACCCAGATGGAATTAAAGGAAGATGGGAAAGATATATGGAAATGCTGTTGAATACAGAGAATGAATGGGATGGCAACATAGAGAGTAACCCAGTTTTAGGACCGGCAGAGAAGATAACTGAGAAGGAAGTTGAGGAAGCGATAAAAGCAATGAAGAGTGGAAATGCGGGAGGGCCGACGGGAGTTGTGGGAGATATGTTGAAGACAGCAGGAAGTTGGGGTGTGAAGAGAATGACAGAGATCTGTAATCTGGTGGTGAAAGAAGGCCGCATTCCAGTGGGTTGGGAACTGAGTACCCTCGTCCCTCTATACAAGGGGAAAGGTGACCCTCTGGAGTGTGGCTCGTACCGAGCGATAAAGTTATTGGAGCATGGAATGAAGGTATTGGAAAGGGTGTTGGAGAGGAGGATAAGGAAGAAAGTGAAGATCGACGAAATGCAGTTTGGATTTATGCCAGGAAGAGGAACGACAGATGCGCTTTTCATTGTGAGGCAGTTGCAGGAGAAGTACATGGAGAAGAGGAAGAAGTTGTTTTTTGGATTTGTTGATCTGGAGAAAGCATTTGATAGGGTTCCACGCAAAGTATTGACATGGGCATTGAGGAAGTTAGGAGTGGAGGAATGGTTGATCAGAGTAGTGATGGCAATGTACAAAAGAGCGCGCACAGCTGTAAGGACGAAGGACGGGAACAGTGCTGAGTTTGAGGTGAAGGTGGGAGTGCATCAGGGGTCGGTACTAAGTCCACTACTATTTGTAGCTGTGATGGAGGTGCTGGCTCAGAACGTAAAGGAGGGTTTACCATGGGAGTTGTTGTATGCAGATGATCTGGTGTTGATTGCGGAAAGTATGGATGGACTGAAGGAAAAGATGAACAAGTGGAAGGAATGTATGGAGACAAAAGGTCTGAAGGTGAATATCGGAAAGACGAAGGTGATGGCAAGTGGTAAAGCATGTAGTGAGGTGGAAAGAACTGGGAAGTGGCCGTGTGCTGTGTGCAGGAAGGGTGTCGGAGTGAACTCCATTCAATGTACAATGTGTGCTGAGTGGGTTCATCAAAAATGTAGTGGTCTGAGAGGGTCATTTACCAGTGTGGCAGCTACATTCAAATGTAAGGTGTGCACGGTGGGAGCTGCAGATGAAGGAAATGTTGAGTTGGATCTTGGAGACGGCGTGAAGCTGGAAGGTGTGAAAACATTTTGCTACCTCGGAGACATGCTGAATGGAGAAGGTGGATCAGACTCGGCAACGGTTGCTCGAGTGAGATGTGCATGGAAGAAGTTTCGGGAACTGAGTGGCGTGCTGATGAGGAGGAGAGTGTCGCTGAAGCTGAAGGGAAAGGTGTATGCTGCATGTGTGAGAAGTGTTATGACTTATGATTTATGGGAGCGAGACATGGGTAATGAACGTAGAGCAGCAACAAAGGCTGGAAATGGTGGAAATGCGAATGGTTCGATGGATGTGCGGAGTATCGTTGAGAGAGAGGAAGACAAATGATGAATTGCGAAAGATGATGGGAATAGAGCCTGTGATTGATGCTGTGAAGAGGAACAGGTTGAGATGGTTTGGTCATGTGTTGAGGAAGGATGAAAGTGACTGGTTGAGAAGAGTGATGGAAGTTAATGTAGAAGGAAGTAGAGGACGGGGAAGACCGAGAAAGACTTGGCTAAAGATGGTGGAAGAAGAAATGCGGGCAAGGGGGTTAACAAGGAGAGATGCAGAACATAGGGCAAAATGGAGAAGATTGTCATGGGGACCGCAAGGCTAACCCCTGCTCTTGCAGGGAAAATGGCCTTAAAATGCATGTTGTTGTTGTTGTATTTGATATGTTACATTTGTGAGATGTTCAAGGAAGAAAGGCAGAAAGGCAGTTCATGGAAGAAATGTTTGTGAGATGTTCACACGGGGCCCCCAAGGCCGCTGAGGTGTCGCAAGAAGCACCCGATGATGCTGATGTTCAGCACAGGGCCCCCAAGGCCGCTGAGGTGACACACGGGGCCCCCAAGGCTGCTGAGGTGCAGCACGGTGCCACAGAGGCTGCTGAGGTGCCAAGTGGGCCCTCTGAGGTTGCGGTTCCACACGAGGCACCAGGTATGCAGGGCACGTACAAAATTCTGGTGACACGGGGATACCCCAGGATCTGGATAGTGGTGATTTTCTCTGCCTTCTGGACAGCAATGGCTCCTGCCAAATGGGTGCTGGAAAGAGGATATAAATACAGTATATAACAAACACAAATTATGGTTTTTGAGCACAATTCTTAATGGCAAAATTATGAATATGTTCAATGATGCGCACTGAGGAAAGCATATCATTTGTTTTGTAAGTTACAAATAAGGTGTTAATTAAATTCATAATTTTAGCCAAAGTTTGCATCCTCGTATCTCTGAATCATGTTGAATGAATGAATGAATGATCGTTTTAAGGCCATTTTTCCCCGCTAGAGCGGAGGTTAGCCTTGTGGGCCCAATGACAATCATGGTTCCCTGTTTGAGGCAATAACCATTTGGTTACTACGACCAGAGGCCCTAACCATTTAGAACCCATTAGAATTACTATTTAGAACATATTAGAATTACCCTTTAGAACATATTAGAATTACCATTTAGAACATATTAGAATTACCCTTTAGAACATATTAGAATTACCATTTAGAACCCTTTATAACCCATTAAAATTACCCTTGAGAACCCCCACAGCATTCAACACGGCGGGTTATAAAGGTTCTTCATATTTGACGGATGGACATAGCCGAATGTTGAAGCAGCTTCTCCGTTTAAAAGTGTTCTTCCAACAAGTGGCAATATGCGCACGTGTTGTTTCAGAAATTTCCTTTTTAAAATATTTCAAGGTAGTTGTGAGAGTTGGAGAACAGAGGTACCGGGGAATTCTTGAGTTGGAGGAAGCAATCGTTGTTGTTTGATTTGTACGTTTTCAGAAATTAGGAACTTCGGAGAGCAGCTCATTGCTCGTCATGGGGCACACATGGTAACATTTTAGTTTATTTCCCAAAACTGACAATTGATACATCCGATCATCATCGAATCTTTCTGGTCACATCCTTGTATGAGAAATAAATATGGAGCATATGATTGGTCCATAAGGACATATATCAAATTTCACAATGGACGACATAGAGATGCACAGAAAAATACTGGGAAATCAGCCGAAGTTGCCTTCGTTGTTCGATTCCAGGGTGTCCTCACTTAACGTCGTCCCTGTTAACGTTGTTTTGTTTTACTGTCTGCAATAATTAGATACTAAGGCTTCAAAGAACGTCGTGATTATTTACCCATAACTCGCTATTACGTTGTCAGAAGCCGTCATGTAACAGCAACCTGGGGAGCAGGTGGAGGAGGGAGCAGATCACTGACTCGGATCGATGGACATCGGATGGACGTCCCACCTGCTCCAGGTGCATTGCATCGGATGGACGTCCCACCTGCTGCAGGTGAATTGCATCGCATGTACGTCCCACCTGCTGCAGGTGCATTGCATCGGATGGACGTCCCACCTGCTGCAGGTGCATTGCATCGGATGGAGGTCCCACCTGCTGGTATCGCCTTGTGGACGCCAAAGATCCCACATCGTCATTTGCAATAAGTACGCAAGCTATTGGTACCCTGAACAAATTCCAAATTTCTACCATGAATCGGTTACACTGGGAAGGCAAAGGACATCTGATGACATATTATTGGAACATCTTTACCAGCCGAGGTGGTGTAGGGATTTTTTTCCAAATTCCCTCCACTGATTCGGACTACATCCAGGTGCGTTGTGATAACAAACTTTCCGTGAGTGCTTCGCATACTTGTGTGGTGTTTGGAAAATTTGGAAATATTTGAAATTCCTTTGGAGCCAAACTGGGTTCGTAAATGGCAAATTACCTGAAATAAGAGTTCTATCTCGTAGTTTTATTGACTGTGATTGGCCACGTGTGTGTGGGCAAGTTGTGCCTATGATGACCGGTGTTCTTGGCATTCCTTGTGTAAAGCAATCGTGCAGGGTGCCTTCTTCACCTGCATTCTGATACCTGGAATATGCATGCAGTGCAGGCAAGTCGGCGGCACACACGGAGCATGCAATTCATTCCGTGCGCGTTCCAGAAGTGCATCCTCACACCAGGTATCACTACTCCCTCAGCCATTTTACCCATTCTTCCCTGTTGCCCAGATTTGTCAGGGCAGCGTGGTCACGGTCAGAGTGCCCATCGGTTACCTCTTGTCTCATCTGTCTCTCTCTAACTCTGTTATAACTAACTCTAACTCTGTCTAACTAACTCTCTAACTGTCTAACTAACTCTAACTAACTCTCTAACGCTGTCTCTCCAACTTTAACTATGTTATATCTCTAACTCTGTTATCTCTCTCTAACTCTCTCTAACTTCCCTGTTGCCCAGATTCGTCAGGGCAGCGTGGTCACGGTCAGAGTGCCCATCGGTTACCTCTTGTCTCATCTGTCTCTCTCTAACTCTGTCCTGGCCCTGACTTCGTGAAGGCGTGGGTACAACAACAACAACAACAACAACAACAACAACTCCCTCCGTCTCTTGGCTCACACCGAGTCTGTCTTTTTTTATATACTTGGTCAAGGCTCATATAAGAGCTAACACTTCGAACATATAATAGAGGCAGTGGGAGACAAGACGGGGACACAGAGGGAAGCACAACAGCAGCAGGGGATAGCAACATCAGGAGATATGTGGAAGAGAGAGGGCGGGGTACACGGTGTAAACAAGATGGACATTAGAAGGGATTTCAGGAAATAAAACAGGGAATTTGAAGTAGGTGGGGTTAGGGTGGATTATCGGGTGTAGAAAAGATTAAGTTTTTGGATGGGGGAAGATAAAGGGTAGTCGCTGAACGGCTGTTTGAAAGGCCTGGATGGAGGCGTGGGATTGAAGAGTGTGGGAGTTTGTTCTAGAGGAGGTAAAAAAAAAAAGAGGCATCTGTCGTGAAAATCAACCACAGACACGACTTGTCCCTTGGGTAGGTTTAATATCATTTCGATCTGTGGTAACATCCTGTAAAAATACATTCATGCAATAGACATCAAAATCGGAGTATTATAAGGGCAATGTCCGATATCAATAGGCAAAGCAAAACAAAACAAGTGCAGCATATAGGGGCGTACATACCATTCAAACTACAGGACTATATGTCACAGTAAGTGTCGCTGGAGTCTCTTTGCGCCGCGGTTGTCCCGGGTCTTATAGACGCCCCCTTTAGTGGGATAAGCGAGCACTCCTGGGTTCACCTTCAGTAAAATTCCACTACATTCTCCCCGCCGTTAAAACTATACTGCCACTAGGCAGGTCGCAAGCAAGCGTCAGCAATAATCGAATGGGGTACGTCAATCCACGTCAGTCGGTCCACCCGTAGCGGTCGGGGCGGCGAACTACCCTGCCAATTCGGGTGCGCAGACTACCGGGTACGGCGTCCCCAAGCCCAGAGTCCCCCGCGTCGGAATAGCCGCCGGAGGTGGGTATCGGAGGGGGCACCCCAGAGCCATCAGGCAAGGGAGTAGGCGACGACGGAAGCGACGGCAGTAGTTCCATAGAGGAAGTTTCGGTAGAGTCCATAGACTCGTAGATCGGTCGTCGATATCCCTGTCGTCGACCCCACAAGGGGCGAGATGATGGACTGAGACAGTAGACTCGCGTCCGTCAGCCGTTAGCACACGGGCATGCTCGGGATTAGCCTGGGGTACCCGCACCTTATCAACGAGGGGGTCGTACTTGCTAGCGCGAACCGCTCGTTTGAGATAGGCCGGCCCCGGCTCAGCGAGCCAGCTGGGTAAAGATTGGATACTACCCGAGCTTCTAGGGTGGTGGAACAGTCTTTCATGAGGAGTCTGGTTGGTGGTGGTACATAGGAGAGCCCGGATCGAGTTTAGAGCCGCAGGTAGCGACCACGCCCATTTATCGAGGCCCCAGCCGAGGGTCCTGAGGCTTAGCATGACGGCCCTCCATATAATCCCGTTAAAGCGTTCGATCTGCCCATTCGCCTGGGGCCGGTACGGGGTGGTGTAGCTCGAAGCAACATTATGCTGGAGCAAGTAGCCCCTCACCTCCTGAGACAGGAACACCGCACCCCGATCGGTATGCACGTAGGCCGGATACCCAAACATAGAAAACAAATTCTGTAGGCACCGTATAACGGTGGCAGCCGACATATCCCCGCACGTATAAGCAAAGGGGAATCGCGAATACTCATCAACGATAGTGAGCAGGTAACGAGAGTTACTCGACACCGGCAGCGGCCCCTTGAAGTCCATCGCCAAACGCTCCCACGGTCTAGTAGCCCTAACCAGCGTCCCCATAGGAGGGTTGTAAAAACGCGGGTTGAGCTCCGCGCAGATAGCGCAGTCGCGGCAGATCCGGCGGATGTCCTCAATCGAGTACGGCAGATTCCCCTCGCGCACAAAATGCGCGAAACGCGCTACCCCGGGATGACACATAGTGCCGTGCAAAGCGCGCAGCCCCTCCAAAGTGACAACCCCCTCGCAAGTGGTCGGCCTCGATAAGGCGTCGGCGACCAGGTTATCCTTCCCCGGGCGGTATTTGATGGTGCAGCAGAAGTCGGCGAGTTCGATACGCCAGCGAGTGATTTTCTCATTCTTAATGCGTTGAGCATGTAAGGTGTCGTACATGAATGCAACGCATTGTTGGTCCGTGACGATTTGGAAACACCGCCCGAGCAGGTACGGCCGCCATCGCCGAATCGATTCGACGATCGCGTATGCTTCCTTTTCAACAGACGAATGCCTCCGCTCAGCGGAGGTGAGAGGACGTGAAAAGAAAGCCACAGGGCGTCCCCCTTGGGAGAGAGTCGCCGCTATCGCATGATCCGAGGCATCACTTTCCAAGACGAAAGATGCACTCTCGTCAATTGTCGCTACAGCGGGGCCAGCGATGTCGGCTTTAAGACCCTCGAAGGCCGCCAAGGCGGCCGGGCCCATGGGGAACGTGTCGCAGGCCACGAGGGGGCGGAGCTTCGCGGAGAAATTTTGCACCCACTTCGAATAGTGGGCGAACAGCCCAAGAGCGCGTTTCAGTGAAGCCCGATCGCTAGGCGGAGCCATATCAAGCAAAGGTCGCAGACGCTCCTTATCCGGAGAGACAGAGCCATGGGTCACGGTGTACCCCAGAAGATCTACCGTGCGTAGAGAGTAACGACACTTAGCCTCATTCATGGTTAGGCGATATTTCTGCACGACCTCGAGGAAGCGTTTCAGATTAGCGTCGTGATGCACCTGGTCATACCCACAAACCGTAAGATTGTCCAGATAGACAAAGACATCGGTCAAGTTCTCCTTCGTAACGAGGTCATCCATAGCCCTCTGAAAACAAGTGACCCCGTTAGTTACCCCAAAGGGGAGTCGGGTGAACTGGTACAACCGTTGACCCGATTCAAAGGCCGTATAGACGCGATCAGCCCTAGAGATGGGGACCTGATGATACGCACTACGCAGATCGAGAGTGCTGTAAACGGAGTACTGGGCCACCTGGCATACCAGTGCATCCATCCCCGGTAAGGGGTAGGCATCCAGCTGTGTAAAACGATTAATCGTCTGTGAATAGTCGATTACCATGCGCCGGCGATGGGCCTCACTTCGCACTACTAAGACATGGGCCCGCCACGGCGACCGGCTGGGTTCTATAATACCGTCCTTTAAGAGCTGGGCCGTTTCTTCCGCAATGAATTGCGCGTCTGCGCGAGAGTAGCGGCGCGATTTTACGGCTACAGGGGTACAATCAGTGGTCAGGTTGGGGAACAGCGAGAGAGGCTCCATGTCCATCTGAGCGAGGGCGCACACAGCAAGCGTGTCCGGCCCACCGAAGTCCATTTCCAAACGTCCATGTCGCTTAAGGAAATCGTGTCCTAACAGAACGTCGGCACATAACGCAGGTAATACCATGAGATACACATCGGGGAACGTGCGTCCCTTTATCACAAGTTTCAATCGACATGCCCCTTTTGTGCTCAGCCGAAGGCCTTGGGAGGCCATGAAGATCCGTCGTGTAGTCCCGAGAACCGGCCACCCATGTTGATGCACTAGTCGTTGATCGATAAAACTATCCGTAGACCCCGTGTCGATTAAGGCTTGTGACCAAACGCCCTCGACCTTGAGCGGAATGATGGCCTGCGCAAGGCCGGAAGACCCAGCAGGTATTGTGCCGTCCGGGCGAGAAGATCGCGCCTCGCAAGTGGATCCCACTCCAGCTGCAGTTTTCCAGTCGTTCGGGCAGCCCGTGGAGGATTCCTGTGACAAGCGCATAGCTGGCCGCGCTGGAGCAGGAGCATGTAAATCGTAAAAGCCACTGATAGAGGACGTTCCCACACCGGCTGCAGTTTGCCGGTCGTTCGGGCAGCCCGTGGAGGATTCCCGTGACAAGCGCACAGTTGGCAGTTCTGGGGCAAGTGCGTGTAATTCGTAAGAGCCGCCGTCAGATGGCGCTCGCGTCACGCGTAGAGGATCACTGCCATTCACCGTTTCATGAGCTGGTGCGATAGCGTGTAATTCGTAAAAGCCGCTGTCAGATGGCGCTCGAGTCCCGTGCAGCGTTCGCTGCGAATCCAGAGGAGTTGGCAAAGCAGTACTTCGTTGCTTGTTTGAGGTGGGGGTCCGGACGCCAGCCAAGGCCGATCGCACCGCGGCCGGTCGTGGTCGCGCCGGCTGTTTAGGCGGCCCGATGTCCCCCATCAAGGTCGAGCGTGCAGCCAGGGACCCGCGAGGAGGGGAGACGCTCATCAAGGCCGGGCGGGGCGCTCCGCTCGGTGCGCAGTCCGTTGGCTCAGCGATAAGCCCATTCAAGGCCACGCGGGCGCGCGTACCTCGCACGGACTTTTTGCAGACCTTCGCAAAATGACCCTTGGTGGAGCACAGATGGCATATCGCCTCCCGAGCCGGGCATTCTATTCGGGGGTGCTGCCGATTCCCACAAAAATAACACTTCGCGTACCGTTCAGGCCGTGGCCGGGCAGCGGTAGCGGCAGTCAGGCCGGATGCAGAGTCCGCTTCAAGAGCACCCAGAGACTCGGCCATGGTCGAGTCCTCCCCCATATCCTCGGCGGTAACCCTCTCCAGTCGCGCGAGTAGAGAAGTCCCCGCCACGACTCGTGAGTGGTCATAAGCGGTAGATTGTTCACGGGCATCTGTAAAGACGTGAGCCAGCCATAGTCCCTCCGTAAATGTCAGATCCGGGGTCTCCAAAAGTCGGAGCCTCAAGGCTCCAGAGCTAATTCCAGAGACGAAAGAATCTCGGAGAAGGTCGTCCTGCACTTGCTCATGGGTCCGTACCTCCTGCACGCAGTCCACTAGAAGGTGTTGCAGCTCCTGCGCGTAGCGATCGATCGATTCCGATGGTTGTTGCCGCCGCTGAGAGAGCTGATGCCGGCCGTGCACGGCGCTCCGTTTCTTTATGTATAGTCGCTTTAGCTCGGCCAGAGCGGTGGCGTACGTCTCAAAGCGAGCAATGCACCGGTAAACGCGGTGATGGACCTTCGAATGTAACACGGACAGCTTAGCTGCAGCGGTGGGCTCCAGTTCATGCGCGGCGAAGTAATTCTCCAGCGTTTTGAGCCAGTGGGTGAACTCCGACCCCGACTCCTCGGCTTGTGCATCCGCATCGAGAGTCGGTACCGT
Organism: Myxine glutinosa; assembly: GCF_964187855.1. Lineage (NCBI taxonomy): Eukaryota > Metazoa > Chordata > Myxini > Myxiniformes > Myxinidae > Myxine > Myxine glutinosa. The sequence continues at coordinate 50,288,897 of NC_136274.1, forward strand.
GATCATCTTGGGTTCAGCCATTTCGTTGATCTAAATGATATTAAATGTCGTGAAAATCAACCACAGACACGACTTGTCCCTTGGGTAGGTTTAATATCATTTAGATCTGTGGTAACATCCTGTAAAAATACATTCATGCAATAGACATCAGAATCGGAGTATTATAAGGGCAATGTCCGATATCAATAGGCAAAGCAAAACAAAACAAGTGCAGCATATAGGGGCATACATACCATTCAAACTACAGGACTATATGTCACAGTAAGTGTCGCTGGAGTCTCTTTGCGCCGCGGTTGTCCCGGGTCTTATAGACGCCCCCTTTAGTGGGCTAAGCAAGCACTCCTGGGTTCACCTTCAGTAAAATTCCACTACAGCATGAAAGAGTGAAGGTGAGCAGAGAGTCTTTATTTTGGCAGTTTAACCCTAAGAGGGTTGCAGGCAGATTTTGTGCGACCTGTAGGAATATTTGCTGGACAGAGCCCAGAGAGAGCTGGGGGGGCAAGGCCAGAGAGGAGTCGGTATAAGATGGAAAGACCACCAACCTGCCTGCGGTGAGTGAGTGAGAGGCCCTTGGAGTTAGTTTCATCGCGGGAGATTCCAATGATTCTGAATGCTTTGGTTTCAACAGCGTGAAGACGAGCTAGGTGTGAGGCAGGTGCACCAGTCCAGAGGGGAGAGCAGTATTCCATTGAGCTGCGGATGAAAGCCTTGTATGTGGTGAGGAGCTCAGGTATGCCAAAGAAGGACTTTGCACGACGGATGATGCCCAGTCGGCGACTGGCTTTGGAGGCCAGCTTGGAAATGTGGTTTTCCCAGGGAAGATCATGGCAGATAGTGAGACCCAAAAGCTTGAGTGACAGAGCTTCTTGGAGAGTATTGTTCAGAAAGTAGATGGGAGGGTTTTCCAGACAATATTTTCGGAGAGACATAGTAAGAGTGTGAGATTTGTCAGGATTGAAAGACATGTTCCACTTGTTTGACCAGTCTGTGATTTTGTCCAGCTCTGCAGAGAGTGAGGAGGCTGCAGACTGCCGATCTGAGGGATGAGGAATGGAGCGGCAGAGAGTGGAGCCAGGAATCCAGCAAATCCAGGAGTCATCAGCAAAGAAATCAAATCAAAGGTAATCCAGCAAAGGAAAAGAAAGCAAATCCAGCAGTATGCAGCAAAGATATAGAGCGGATTTTCCAGAGAGTCAGAGAGATCATTGATGAAGACCAGAAAAAGCACAGGGCCCAGAACACTGCCTTGGGGAACTCCAGCCTGAACAGGAAGGGGAGATGAGAGAAATCAATTCAGGGCCACACGTTGACTACGACCAGAGAGGAAGTCCACAAGCCATGTGTGGAGATTTACATGGATACCATAGGAGGAGAGTTTGGTGAACAGAGCAGGGTGCCAGACCGTATCGAAGGCACGTGATATGTCAAGGGAGACAGCTCTGATTTCCTCCCTGGCATTAAGGACCTCCATCCATTGTTGAGAAAGCAGAAGCAGCATGCCCAGAGTAGAATGACCTGGTCTGAATCCAAATTGATGATCCGAGATCAAGCCATTGGAGAAGAGGAAGGATTTTGATGTCAGAAGAGATGATTGATTCCATGAACTTGCTGATTATTGGGAGCAAGCTGATTGGTCTGTAGTTGCACGGAACTGTTTTTGCACATTTTTTGTGTAAAGTGGTAATGTTGGCTGATTTCCAAGCTGATGGCAGATGGCCTTGAGCAAAAGAGAGGGTGAAGAGAACAGAAAGAGGGTGAGATAGAGTGGCAGAGCAGGATTTTAGGACCCGTGGGCTGATGCCGTCTGGTCCAGTTGCAGAATCAGAGCCGAGGTTTGACAAAAACTTATCCGCCTTGTCAGGAGAGAAGGACACAGAGTCCTGGATCAGCTGGGTTCGACTGGGAAAGGTGGGTACAGAGAGGGATGGGTTCGGGACAAGAGATTTTGAGGCAAACACAGAGTTGAGGCATTCGGCTTTTTCACATGTGGTGTCAGCTGTGAAGCCGTTTGAGGTAAGGGAGGGAATGGAGGGGAAACAAACACCAGAAACGGATTTGACCAGATGCCACCAATATTTGGAGGAGGGAGACAGGTTTGAGAGTTCAGTCTTGAGAGCAGAGAGATATTGTTTCCTGGCTCTCCTGAGGGTAGACACACACTTGTTCCAAGCTTTGTGAAAGGTACTGAGATTTCCTTCAGTTGGATTAGCCTTCCATGAGGTGAAGGCAAGTTGCTTCCTGGCAACTGCCTCACCACAAGCTTCAGTGTACCATGGATGGGAGGAAGGGTATGACAACTGAAGACAAGATGGCATAAATCTGTACATGAGAGAGAGCAGTTTACTTTTGAAAAAATCCCAGGAAGAGTTGATGAATTGACTGCAGGGGAAAGGGGGAAAGTTTAAACCACTGAATAAAACACTGCAGGGGAAAGTTTAAACATATTTAAACAAAACCGTGAAAAACAATCTGGGAAAAGTCTCTGAAGTGAGGGCGTGGATCCGAGAAAGGAGAAAGGGTTAAATGAGATGGAAGAAACTAGGATTTGAAAAGCGAGTTATGGCTGGAGATGGAAGGAAGAGGTGGAAGAAAAGTAGATAAAGGCGGTGGGGCGAGGAGAAAAGGGGAAAAAAAATTGTATTTAAAACGTTTGACAAAGGGTAGATGTTCGGGGAAGTTAGGGGGAGAAGAGAAAATCTAAAAAATAAGCAATACAGTGAAGGAAATAACTTATATTCACAAAACACTGATGGGGAGGGGGGGAGGGGGGGGAGGGAAACCTCAAGTGACCAGGCCACGCATGCCATGCGAACAGAAAACGATTTAATTATATGCAAGTTTGCACAAATTGCAAACCAAGATTAACTCGAAACACAAAGTAATACATACTACATACACAATAAAATGACGAGCGGAAATTTGACAAAGACACAAATGGGAAAAATACTTAAACTTTGATGTCGTGCAGAGGTCGAAAACAACCTCTGCAACAACATAACAAACAACAAAACCTGTTTTCAGTGAGACCTGAAAACAACAAAACACGGATATGATGTGCTTTACCAAAAAGCTCTAATTTGGTCTCATCTGTCCACAGGACATTCTACCAAAGATTTTGGCTTGTTCAGGTGTGTTTTGGAAAACTCCAGTCAGGCTTTCTTATGTCTCTCTCTCAGCAGTGGGGTCCTTCTGGGTCTCCTGCCATATAATCCCCTTTCATTGAGTTGGTGCAAGTTGAAACTGTCGTACCTTGAATCTGAAGGTCAGCTTGAATCTGTTTGGCAGTTGATCGAGGTTCTTTCTCCACCATTCAAGCAATCCTTTGCTGCAATCTTCGATCAAGTTTTCTCTTGCGGCCACGTCCAGAGAGGTTGGCTACAGTGCCATGGGCCTTAAACTTCCTGATAACATTGCGTACGGTGGACACAGGAACATAAAGGTCTCTGGAGATGGACTTGTAGCCTTCAGATTGTCCATGCTTGGCTACAATATTGTGTCTGACCTCATCAGACAATTCTCTGGTTTTTTCTGTTCTCCATGCTCATTGTGGTACATACAGTGACACAAAACAGCAGAATGACTCCTCTCTATTCAATCTGGTTGAATGTCTGATTTCTATATTGCAGGCACCTGCAACTCACCACAGGTGAGTTCAATTCCAAAGTGAAGAAGAATCACCTGCTTGAAATCTAATTATTTCTAACAACTTCTAAAAGGTGCCAATAATATTGTCCGGGCCATTTTAGGATTCCTGTGTGGAATAAGCTAAGATTTAGTAATTTTTTCAGCTTTTTTTGTTTTGTTCCACTGCAAACCAAAGAAATACAAATGTGGATACCAAAATATTTTTAAATTTCAACAATTTTCTGGAAGAAATGGTGCATTATTTGAAAAAAGTGCAAGGGTGCCAAGATTTTTATCCATGACTGTATGTGCTGGCAATTGTTCTCACCATAACTAATGTTGTGATTGTTATGATTAAATAACTAATCACAAATAACATACAATTACTTGATTGTGCAGTAACTTATAACTGATTATAAAGTATCCTCCTAGATTACATGTGCAGATAGTGAGACCTAACATAATTTTAATCAACCAATAATAAACTAGAACGGCACTCGGCAGTCGGCAGAGAGCATACCTCCACATGGTTGGCCATATCACTCAATGGTGAAGAATCACTTAAAAAATTATACCAGCTGGATCCGGATCCGGATCTTCACCAAAATTGAATCAATTCTTCCTCGTCACACACACAACCGGTCCTCCAAGTTTCGTCCAAATACATCCATAACTTTTTGAGATATCCTGCTTTGTATCGTTTTTGGCCTTATCTCCCAATGGTGAAGAATCACTTAAAAAATTAAATAATTCTCATATCCGAATCCATATTCAGATCTTCACCAAAATTGAATCGAATCGTCCTTGTCAGACACCCAACCGGTTCACTAAGTTTCGTCCAAATCCGTCCACAACATTTTGAGATATCCTGCTATGTATCGTTTTTGGCCCGATCTCCCAATGGTGAAGAATCACTTTTTAAAATTCTAGTAGCCGGATCCGAATCCGGATCTTCACCAAAATCTAATCATTTCGTCCTTGTCACATACGCTACATCTCTGCCAAATTTGTCCGAATCCGTCCACAAAGTTTTGATATATTTTGTTCACAGACAAATGGACAGACAAACGGACAGGGGTGAAAACATAACCTTTGGTGGCGGAGGTAATAACAGCCTTCCTCCTGTATCTAGACTCTAGATTACTGTCAATGGAATTTCTTTTGTATGTTATTGTACCTGGAGAAGAATCCAAGTAGATATATTTGTACATACTCATATTAGATGCGAGTCCCATTATGAGAAGCACATGCCTTCATGAACAGTGCTTTGGGTGGCAATCATATTTTAGCAAACACATTTCAGTACGACATGATGAAAAGCAAAATGTGTATATTTGTATTTTTTATTAACAAAATAAAAATAAAATTAGAAAGCATGTGAAAATGCAAAGCCCGTCTGCGTCCGTTTTTTCAGTCTTCTTCTTCTTCTGTATGCTCAAAATAATGAAAACAGTTTTTTTTTTTAATAGAAAATGAAAATTCATGATTTTATGCAGCCTTGACCTTTCAACTTTAGATTTAAAAAAAATCAGTTTCTAGCTTTTGATTGGTGAACCAATTCAGTGACCCAATATGCAAATTCTTAAAATTTCAGGTCAATCGGATGAAAATTGACGATTTTATGCGATGCTGATCTTTGACCTTTTGACCAAATTATTAATTTGCCTTCTCCATATTATCATAATAAAGCTTTGGTGAAAATTTGATGACAAAATTCAAATGGTAAATTGAAATTTCAGGTCAATTGGATGAAAATGGATGATTTATGTGATGCTGACCTTTGATCTTTTGACCTTTAAACAAAATTATCAATTTGCCTCATCCGTATTATCATAATAAAGGTTTGGTGAAAATTTGATGACATTAGCTCAAATGGTAAAAACGTTATGGCTCGGACACACACACACACACACACACACACACACACACACACACACACACACACACACACACCCTACGCTGGAGTGGCGACCCCTCCTGGAATGTGCCCAACAGCCTAGAAACTGCTTTGGCAGCCCTATATATGCATCTGAAGATGTGAAAGGAGTAGTCTTCTTCTTATATACTGCACTTGATACATGAGCATGACAAGTTGAAGTCTAAACATTTGTTAAAGATGTTCTCGTAGTCCCTTTGTCTATGCTCCATAATTCTTGTTTGGAGTTGTCAACGATGGCAAGGTCACTCCATTTATATCCTGAGAAAAATAAAACTCTGCCATCATGATGCTGCACAGAGGTCTTGGTCATGCCGCGTGAACCATTCATGATCGGTTGCCAAGCAAATTGACACCGGCCATGTGCTCTGCATGCAAATGTTCCCATTGCACTTCATGGAGTTGGCAAATAAATTAGTCTGAAGTAGCAGTGCAAAAATAATGACCTTTGTACCTGTCTGGTTAACAGTGCTTAGTGCTTCCCAGCATCAGGTTCATTCAGTGGATGTTGAAGAGCGGCTCTTAAATCATTCCAGAAGGTTTCTTGCTTTTCCGGTTCCTTGGGGAATTCTAATAAACATTTCCGTCCTAACAGCTGTTTCAATCGGACGAACCGGCGTGGGATGGAATCATGTTGAAGCTTATGAAGAAGGACCAGGATTAACCGGTCTTCCGCAGACTGCATGAGCCTCTGCTGAGCAAAATAGAATTCATAATGGCACCAAGCGCTGGCCACAAAGTTCTCGCTGAGAAGGAACACCGCTCGTCGGCTGCCTTCAATGCTCTCCATTATGTTATCCATAATTGGTCTTCCAGGCAGAAAGTCTCTCTCATGGCAGCAGACACGAAGACCTTCGGCCTCTAGCTTCTGTATCAGATCATAGGACCACGCTGCATCTTTCTCACTGTATGACACAAAAACATCATACAGGAAATCGGTTTCTGAGTCGAAGTGGCTTTTACCTTTCAGTCGTATCCAGTACCAACCCATTCTCATGTACCAAGGCCCATGGCATTTTATAAACACTGTAATCAGAATGACCAACACCACTGCAACTGATGCAAGGCCAATTGCAGCTTGTATCCCATGTGAACATTGGATGTCATCCAGGGTGTAGGTCAAAATGGGGGTTCCTTCCCACCTCGAAGGATATATACACAGGTAATTCTCTACATGGGAGATGTTCAACTCTGAACGCCGACTGAAATCTTGTACGAACCAGCGCAGACCACAAGTGCAAAAGAAAGGGTTGTGTTGGGCATCAAGGAGCTTCAACGCCAACAGACCTTCAAGCCAATCCTTTTCTAAGCCCTTAAGGTTGTTTCTTGAAATGTTTAGAAACATTAAATTTGGAGGCAACGCACCTGCTGAAATGTAATATAGCTTGTTTTGACTGAGGTCCAATATGTCTATGTTGGGAGGAAGTGTATTTTGATTCAATAAAGACAGCGTATTCAAGCTGAAGTTTACGTTTGACAATGAAATTGGGAACACGTGTGTGCCGAGTGTAGTTATGGAATTATAGCTGAGATCTAGTTGAACTAGTCCCTGTGGGAGTGAAAACGGGTCCAGGGATGATATGTGGTTGTGGCTTACATCAAGTTCTCTCAAAGACATGTTGTGTAACTGAATGGTTGTTAACCGATTCCCTTCCAAACCAAGAATCGATAGATTAACAAAGTGCCCCGGAAACCAGTCCGGGATGGTTGAGAGCTGTGTGTAAGACAAGTCAAACTTCCTGAGGTGTTGTGGGAAGCAAGGTTTTAACTCTTTGAGTGGATTATTGGAAATGTCCAGCTCTTCCAGTGTATCGTACATACCCTCCATGTAATAGCAACGGCGGTTTGCCTGGATGTTGTTGTGCCTTTCCTTGAGAGATTGGAGTGCAACCAAATCTCCGAAATACTGCCAGAGTGTCAAATATAGATGGGTCAATTGAATGTGTCTCAACTTGGTCAAATGGACAGCACAGTTACAGTGTGTGACTGACTTTACTTGGCCCCCTCGTATGTGGAGTTCATGCAGGTCTGGTAGATGCTCAATCATGCCACAGTCCAATTCATCTGTGTTCATATTGTTCAGAGTAAGTTTGTGCACAATTATATTTTGAGCCTTTGCAAGCTCTCCCAAAAAATAAAAGATATGTTCCGTGTTCCTTTCAATGGAAACAGTTAAACCATCTTTATGCCCAAATGGAGGGACACAAGGACGGAATACAGTTCGCTTCTGAACCTCCATCACCTCCACGTTAATAATTATTTCGATGCTTGGATCATTCTTTACGGAAAGCAGCAATGACTCTAAATCTTTCCAAAGCTCAACCTTTCCAGAAAGCCTGAGCTGCTTAACAAAAAGATGTCCTGCTATGTTCAATGATGTATTGGAGCTTATGAGAGGGTTAAAGAAGAGCTCCAGAAGGTTCAGCCTGTAACTGAAAATCACTTGTCTCGTTGGTGGGAGGATTATTAATTGTCCAACATTAGTTATGCGCAGGTGTTTGAGTGTTTTTATTGAAAGGAAGTCTTGCTGAAGAATTTCACAACCGGGTGCCATTTCCACGGTGAGAGTGTGTAATCGGAGGTGGCTGAGGTCATTGAGATTTCCCACATGGTAGCTCATTATCGAGAGCTCCTTCAGGTGCTGCAGATCTGAAAAATTCACCGTCGGCCCATGGACAGTGTTGTCTAATACTTGCCCGTGGAGCTTCAGAATTTGGAGAGCGTTCAGGTTTGAGAAACATGAGGCTTCAAAGTAACACAGGTGATTTTCTGATAAGTCGAGTATACTGATATGCTCGTGATCCACAAAGAAAGCTTGGCATACTGAGTGAAGACCACAGCTTGAAAGGTCCAGTTGATCAGAAGAGTCCCACCTTGTTGAACATTCACGCTGTCCCGTATCATAGGTGCAGGACGTCAAGCAGGCAGTATTGGATGTCCAGGCAAGATATGTGCAACAAATAGTGAAGATAACTGCAGTGTTCAGCATAGCTGGTCCACTTCTGCTGGGCAGGAAATTTTCCACAATCATTTCTGTTTGGGATGCAAAATAAATCAAACAATTAATTATTTCACTTATGAGCATTACTTGGTGCAAAAGGGATAATTGGAGTTATCTTTGTTTTATCCATGATGATGCATATATAATTTAAGCATGGGTAATGGCTGCCGAAGGTCTTTCTTCCATTTGTGTGTCACGTTACTGGTCATGTCATTAGAAATAAAATGTTGGGTACTGCAGTTAACACTAAGTAAAGGTAACACTTTTTAAACCAAGAAACATTTTTATAACACTTTAAATAAGCAACAGAAAAGCATTTGAATAATATGGGACTTTCAAAATGATGTAAGAGTGAAAACAAGGCCTTTTCCGCAATGTGCTGTGTTTGTGTTTTCAGTTAAATAGTTCTGCTCGCCAGGGCCCGACAAATTTAACAAGCCGTTACCAGCGTGAAATTTGTGATTCAAACCATCTTTCAAACATAATTTCCAGCATTAAGACGTGAGAGTGACAATTTCAAAATGGTTACCCATAATTGTTGGGTTTCTGAATGAATCCACGAGACTATCGGATATAAGAGAAATATCTGTGGATGAGAGCAGTCGAGTTTGTACCATTTCCTCTTAATATAATTATCGAGTGGCGGCTGCAGATATAACACACAAACACACACACGAACAGACATTCTCCTTTTACCAATAGATGCAAAAATCCAGTATAATTTCTCTTGTGGCCCTGGAACCAAACAAAAAAATACATATTTAAAACAGCCCTCTCAGCCCATACAGCTCCCACTGCCTCCTCCTTCCCAACATGATTAATAATAAATAGGCCTATCATCATTCTAAACTTACGCTGTGCATTCACAAGCCCCAGATATGACCTTCTAGCTGGTGTTAAGACACAACCAAATCAGATACGGTGACTCCCTCTGGGAAGTCGACCTGAATGTTGGTAATGACGGCATCGTCTATCCAATAGCAGACGCCCATTAAATAAATCACAATGCCTGCCATGTTCACACGAGGTAATCCCGCAAGGTTAAAAGTCCACTCACTGGCAGCAATGGCCAACGGTTTGGGTAGAACGTGCTCGTCTATGAACCTTTGGGCCTTGCACTGGTCCACATTTTCAGGAGGACTCAGTACAGGGAGCTGCAAGCTATCAGCCTTTTTGGGCGAGTTCAGAAAGGTCTCAAACTCTTTTGTTGTACAGAGGCACACCCCTTTCTCGCAGGTACGTTTCCACACATTTTTGGTTTATTTTAGAAGCTTCGTCAGCCATTTCAGATAACAATCTTTATCTCACACACATGATATAGTTTATGTTGCCCGAACACCCCCACTCGCTGCGGTTTCTGTGCATGCACACCAAGCATTCTGGGGTGGATTACATCATTTCAGAAGTCGCATATTATGTTATATTGAGTATGTAACCAGTATTTTAAGGTATTACAAACATACGTGACCATGGTTGAAGTTGCATATTTTCCACAGGGTTCTGTCCTTTTGGCATATAAAAGGACAACTTGGGCTCAGTTGAGCTGTCATTTCATCGGGTGAGACTTATCGTATCAGTGATTTCAGGTAGGAATGGTTGGCGAAATTGGATTGAAGAGTCAAGGTGCATGAAGTTGGGGTATGAGAGAATATTTTTGTGACATCGCTTATTTATAAGCAGTATTGTTTATTACATGCGATAAGAAACCCGTCTTTGCAGATGGGAAAATTCCCCTGAATTATTATGTTTTAATATTCGTATGACCGGGAGCGGCGCTATTTATATTGGGGTCCTTTCATATCATAGTATGATGAACAGACAAGCACTATAGACTCTCCTGAGCATAAAATGTTATTAGACCCCGTTGGACTTGGTCCAAAACGGGGGCTTATGGATTTGGTCTCGTCCGTCCGTGCGTCCGCACCCATATATCGGAAATGTATGGACCGATTTTGTTTATACTTGGCACAAAGACAATACATGACGGTATACATATAAACATAGAGGCAATAGCACTGGCGCTCACCTTGTGGAATAAACAGTCTACTACACTGACTAAAGGTATTTTAAACCAATTTCAATGATAGCTAGAAGACAGGGCAGCATGTAGAATCATATTAACATAATCATAAGACTTTAAACAAACAAACAAACAAATACCTATTTTGGGGGGCAAGTCCCCCCCCCCCCCCTGTAAACCCATAAAGGGGCAGATTTTTTTTAATGCCGTGAACAAACTTTGGTACATCACAGGTGATGAAGGTTGTGGTGAAGTTTCATCAGAATTGCATGTGTAGTTTCTGAAAAGAAAGCAAATACCTATTTTTGGGGGGGTCAAATCTGAATCCACTTTGACCCCTGGCAGACCCCCTTAAACCCCGATTTTTTTTTTATGCGGTGAACAAACTTTCGTCACAACACAACAAGTATAATTTGTGCCGAGTCTGGTCACAATCCCATTAGTGGTTTTGGAGAAGTTGCAAGTGTTTACGGACTGACGTTTATACGTTTTAAGATATTTGGACAAAGTATGACCTTTCATCTGACTAGTCACTAGACCAAACACAAGACAAAGTTTCTTCATTTGTCAGACACACACACACACACACACACACACACACGCACACACACACACACACACACACACACCTAATTTCAAAACACTCGAAAAAAAAAAACAGCAAGTCCTTTGCAAAAACATTTTTAATAATAAATGTCAATTAAGTCATACATTATTTAAATATAAAAGAAGCAAATACAATTTCATAAATTTATGCAAAACATTGTTTTCACTATATTGTTGAAGGAGGTGCCTGTACAGTTGTACACGTATCATATTTTAAGATGTGGATAATCTCGGAGACAATGTACAAATAAAGTGTAGAATTTGAACCTGGGATCTCTGCATCCTGAACAATATACTCAGACGAGCGTGAAAAGGGCAAACAAAAAAACAGGCATTGATAATGTGAAACGAGGTGGAGAAAAGGATTTTTTAAAGTGTTAAATGTCATTTGCTCGTAAATAAAGTGGGTGCTTCGTGTGCAGCCACCCGGCTGCTGGTTGCATCATTTTTTTGTGGGCGCGTCTGCCGCTGATGCAATGCCTCTCTATAACCAGTTATCTGGTGCTCATTGATGCAATGCCTCTCTATAACCAGTTATCTGGTGCTCATTTTGCCGACCTCGGTGAGATGAACCGGCTGAGTCAACCCCACCTGGCGTTGATTCAACAGGATTCGAACTCAGAACCTTCAGATCCCAAGCCCACCACGCTAACCATTAGGCCAACACCAGGTGATAGCAAATAAAGTGAACTCCACCAAGTGAGCAATTAGCATTCACAGAAAATGCTCTCATCATTTATCCAACAAAATGTTTGGTTTAAATTCCAACCGTATAAATTACAACAGATACAAGTATCAGCTGCAGACCCACTTCTTGTTGCATTGTTCAAAATGACCAATACTCTACTCACGAATATTTACAAACTACTTGAATGGGGGGAAAATGCACGAACGATCAATTTATGCTCAAACAAATTGGGATTTACAGTTCATTGTGAGCACAGAACAATAAAACGTACACCACTTGTTCATTTGTGAACCCAAAACAACTCTTAGGTTCCTCTGAATAATCTCTATAGCTTCTATTTCGAAAACTTCGTTATTAGGCTTCTTTATTAAGCTTATTTATTAAGTTTCTTTATTAAGCGGCAGAAATCAACTGGGATGAAAATTAACAGGCCGACCAACAATGACCAGGATGATCAGATCGTCATTTTTTTTCTATACTTAGTCGAGGCTCGTATGAGGGCTAACACATATAAAATATAATAAAGCGAGGGAGAGAGAGAGAGAGAGAGAGAGAAGCACAACAACAGTAGGGAAACAGGGACATCAGGAGATCTGTGGAAGGGAAAGGGCTGGGGTGGGGTATACGGGAAAACAAGATGGACACTGCAGGGGCTTTCAGGAAAGAGAAAAGACAATAAAAAGTGATCGTAGTCTCAAAGTAGGAAACGGTAGGCCTCAAATAATCCGGTATGAAAAGTCCGACAAATACTCACAAATTGCCGCAAATTAAACTAGAACGGCACTGTGCCACTCAATGGTGATCGAAGAATCACTTAAAAAATTAAATAACCCTCATATCCGAGTCCATATTCAGATCTTCACCAACATCGAATCGAATCGTCCTTGTCACACATCCAACATGTCCACCAAGTTTCGTCCAAATCCGTCCACAACTTTTTGAGATATCCTGCTATGTATCGTTTTTGGCCCTACCTCCCAATGGTGAAGAATCACTTTAAATATTCTAGTTCCAATTCTAAAAATTCTAGTAGCCGGATCCGAATCCGGATCTTCACCAAAATCTAATCATTTAGTCCTTGTGACATACGCTACATCTCTGCAAAATTTCGTTAACGTTCTTCTTCTTTTCCGTGATTCTACAATGTACCTTATTTTCCCCAACTCGACAATGTTATCTATAATGGGCTTGACTGGCACAGGCTCTTGTAGTACAAAGAATATCTGCCCCTGAATTAATGATCTGGAAAGCAAATGGTGTAACCATCTTCACCAAACTGTGCAATTCAAAGGTATCAGAGATAGCCCGTCCGTTAAATGTCCCTGTGATGTTCGAACAAAACCCATATTTAGAATATTGCCATGTACCAGGGGCGATGGCAGTACACAAATAGTCCCACAAGTACAGCAACGAGTATCAAAGCCAACATAAGGCCCATCGTGGCTTGCAGCCAGATGTTGCATTCTATGTAGCTCCAGGTACATGAAAATACAGGTGTTTTGGTTCGACTTACAGGAAAGACACACACGTGTTGGTCAGCACAATTAATTTCTAGCTTCCCTTTCTGACTGAAAATCTCCACAAACCATTGTAAAGTACATGAGCAATCAAAAGGGTTACCCTGAGCATCAAATTCCTTTAAATAATTCAGGCCTCCTAACAAGGACTCATCAAAGGCAAGGATATTGTTTCTCGAGATATTGAGGAAAACGAGGCTGAAAGGAAGAGCACCAGAATCAATGGAATGCAATTCATTGTCACTCAAGTCCAGAGCAGTAACGGAGGAAGGCAGTGTGTCATGGCTCAGCAAAGAGAGTGCGTTGTGACTGAGGTTTACATTTGACAATGAAATTGGGAACGCGTGTGTGCCGAGTGTAGTTATGGAATTATAGCTGAGATCTAGTTGAACTATGCCCTGTGGGAGTGAAAACGGGTCCAGGGATGATATGTGGTTGTGGCTTACATCAAGTTCTCTCAAAGACATGTTGTGTAACTGAATGGTTGTTAACCGATTCCCTTCCAAACCAAGAATCGATAGATTGACAAAGTGCCCCGGAAACCAGTCCGGGATGGTTGAGAGCTGTGTGTAAGACAAGTCAAACTTCCTGAGGCGTTGTGGGAAGCAAGGTTTTAACTCTTTGAGTGGATTATTGGAAATGTCCAGCTCTTCCAGTGTATCGTACATACCCCCCATGTAGTAGCAACGGCGGTTTGCCTGGATGTTGTTGTGCCTTTCCTTGAGAGATTGGAGTGCAACCAAATCTCCGAAATACTGCCAGATTTTCAAATATAGATGGGTCAATTGAATGTGTCTCAACTTGGTCAAATGGACAGCACAGTTACAGTGTGTGACTGACTTTACTTGGCCCCCTCGTATGTGGAGTTCATGCAGGTCTGGTAGCTGCTCAATCATGCCACAGTCCAATTCATCTGTGTTCATATTGTTCAAAGTAAGTTTGTGCACAGTTATATTTTGAGCCTTTGCAAGCTCTCCCAAAAAATAAAAGATATGTTCCGTGTTCCTTTCAATGGAAACAGTTAAACCATCTTTATGCTCAAATGGAGGGACACAAGGACGGAATACAGTTCGCTTCTGAACCTCCATCACCTCCACGTTAATAATTATTTCGATGCTTGGATCATTCTTTACGGAAAGCAGCAATGACTCCAAATCTTTCCAAAGCTCAACCTTTCCAGAAAGCCTGAGCTGCTTAACAAAAAGATGTCCTGCTATGTTCAATGATGTATTGGAGCTTACGAGAGGGTTAAAGAAGAGCTCCAGAAGGTTCAGCCTGTAACCGAAAGTCACTTGTCTCGTTGGTGGGAGGATTATTAATTGTCCAACATTAGTTATGCGGAGGTGTTTGAGTGTTTTTATTGAAAGGAAGTCTTGCTGAAGAATTTCACAACCGGGTGCCATTTCCACGGTGAGAGTGTGTAATCGGAGGTGGCTGAGGTCGTTGAGATTTCCCACATGGTAGCTCATTATCGAGAGCTCCTTCAGGTGCTGCAGATCTGAGAAATTCACCGTCGGCCCGTGGACAGTGTTGTCTAATACTTGCCCGTGGAGCTTCAGAATTTGGAGAGCGTTCAGGTTTGAGAAACACGAGGCTTCAAAGTAACACAGGTGATTTTCTGACAAGTCAAGTATACTGATATGCTCGTGATCTACAAGCAAAGATTGACACATTGAGTGAAGACCACAACTCATGAGGTCCAGTCGATTGGAAGAGCTCCACCTTGTTGAACATTCTGTGTGCCCAATATCGTGGGGACAGGATGTCAAACAGCCAGTGTCGGATGCCGAGGCAAGATACGTGCAAAAGAGTGCGAGGACACCTGCAGCATTTACCACGGCTGGTCCGCCTCTGCTTGGCAGGAATGTTTCCAGGATTGTATTTTTCTGTTTGGAAAACAACAGAGTTTTTGGAAAACAACGTTATTGCTTGTATTTTATTTGTCCGTGACATGTGCACACCAGTAACAATATCTTGAAAATTTTCATGCTATGTCTGTATATCGAAAAAACTTCTTTTTTTTAAATGCAAAACAAGAGTAACATTACAAATCACACAAGGGGGAGTCAAAATATTTTTTGTTTAGTCCTGTAATTTGTTTAAACTTTTATCCAAACTAGCTGGCATTGCTGCCCTCCTGGCGGGAGTACCCTTCTCGGCCCACCATAGGTGGGCAATGTGCTGCGGAACATTCTTAGAAATGCACTTTATAATTGTTGTCATTTTTCAAAGAAATTTTATTTATCATTTTATATGGAATTTTAAGAAGGTTCCATTATACTATAAACTAGCAGGGGTAGGTTGTCCGGTCTATTTTTTGTGGGGCCCAAAAATACTTCCCAACACCCACTAAGGAATTGGGTCCCTACACACTTCCCTACACCAACGATAGAGCGATTAAAGAAAAAATCCACAAAAATCCAACCTTTTCTTTTCAAATTTTTTTGTCTAAAACACTCCCCGTACACTCACTGATTTCAATCTCTCTCACTACATTCACTGGTGAACCTCCGAAAGTTTGACAAAGATCCGTTCAGCCATCTTTGAGTAAAATAACAACACACCGACACACAGCTCTCATAGTACTGTATAGATAAGACGAGAACGGCACTCGGTGGAGAGCATACCTCCGCCAAGCTGAATTGTCTATGTTTTGTACCCCACTGATGGACGGTATCTGGATTCGGAACTGAAAACAAAATCTAGTCGGCTTGTTCTTGACACCTAACCAACTCATCCACCTAGTTTAGCCATAACTCGTCCATTTTAAAATATCATGTTATATATCGCTTTTCGCCCGATCTCTCAATGGTGAAGAATCACTTCATAATTAAATAATTCTCGTATCCGAATCCATATTCAGATCTTCACCAAAATCAAATTAATTCTTCCTTGTCACACACCCAAACTGTCCACCAAATTTCGTCGAAATCCATCCATAACTTTTGGAGATATTGTGCTATATATCGGTTTTAGCCCTATCACTCAATGATGACAAATCAATTTTTAAAAATTCTGATCTTGATCCGGATTCGAATCGTCACCAAAATGGAAACAATTATTCCTCGTCACATACGCAACCGGTCCACCAACTTTCCTTCCGAATCCGTCCACAACTTTTGAGATATCCTGCTATGTATCATTTTTGGCCCTATCTCCCAATGGTGAAGAATCACTTAAAAAATTATATTAGCTGGATCCGGATCCAGATCTTCACAAAAATCTAATCATTTCGTCCTTGTCACATACGTTACATCTCTGCCAAATTTCGTCTAAATACATCGACAACTTTTTGAGATATCCTGCTCACAAAATTCACCAAAATAACATAATATGTGACCAAACAAGGTGAATTTATGCCGTCCAAAACTTTTACTATATGCATATAAATTTTGGTTGATTGCATGACCATTTCGGTTGTTTTCACAACTACATATACATATATATACATATATACATATTGTTATGGTTTTTAGAACCGGCACTTGTAAATAATAATCCATTGTAAATAATTTCCTTGTAAATATTCCCATCTTCTAAAGGTTAAAGGTCGACCCTAATTAGTCCATATACAACATGTAGGGCACCATAGGAACTCTAGTTATTTCATTATAATGTGTTTTAGGTAAGGCTCTGTTTCCAATAGTTTGAATCTGCGTTGTATTAATTAAATAAGATAGGTCCTCTTCAATCCCATTCATTTTGCGGCTTGACTCTCTCCAAATTGTGGTACGCACCTCGCCCAGCAGCGGTCGCTGCCTGGCTCAAAACGCCATTACGCACGCGGTCAGGCTGGAGAAGAAGGGCGGAGTGCCGGAAGGAGGCGTGGCCCCCTGGCAACTCATCATCAAAGGTGGAGCCAGCGAGCCCTCGCCAACCAACCAGAGCTGAGGTGAGCTCGCTCGTGGGCATAGCCCTATGAAGCGCGGCTTAATTTGGACCAGCGTTATGTAACCGCGAGCGCAGAGCCCTTGGAGGAACTACTTGTTGGATTGCTTCTCGCTACGGACTTCTTGCTGGAGCTGCGCGTAAAACTTCCCCGGAGGTCCGCTCGCGTTCCAACGATATACGAGCAGCGCTGCCTGCCGGGTTTCGCCGCGGAACTAGAGCGTGGTTCGGAACCGGAGCGTGGACCGGGGAGGAGCGTGGATCATAGCCGGGGCCCACGCTGTCCATCTGCTTGGACCTTCCTTCCCTGCCATCATTACCCTTACGTGTAAGTCTGTTTGTGTCGTCCTGGGGCATGATAATTAAGACTGTTTAAGGTTGCCCTGTGTCTGCTTCTTCTTCTTTCCTTGTACATTCTTACCCTTTCGTTTCCTCTTTAATTATGGTTGTAATAAATTCCTGTGTTCTTCCTTACCTTTTGGTTTCTACTTTCATTCGATCGTCTTAGTCTTTTCTGTCCATTGGGTACCCGCGGCACGATTTGGCCAATTGCTCAGGATCGGGTTAGTCCTTTTGTTAATGGCTCGGGCTTCGGATTGCTAACCGCTCGGCAAATTCCATCTTGTCCGCACTCCGAGCGGGAATTATCTCCCTGCTTTGCGGAGAGATTGGCACTCAGGTATTTGGGACCTCCATTGACCAATCACCCTGGCCAATCTCGACCGCAGAGGAGCGTTATAGTTTCCAGGATCGGGGGATGGCCGGCTTAAAAGACAAGGGGATTAACCCCCCCTTGGTAAGGGGAGCGCCGACCCCCGAATCCGCAACAATATATATATATATATGTATATGTATATGTATGTATATATGTATATTGTATATGTATATGTATGTATATATGTATATGTATGTATATATGTATATGTATGTGTATATGTATGTGTATATGTATGTATATATATATATGTATATGTACATGTATATGTATATGTATTGTTACGGATACCGGCCCTAATTATGGTGATTCTTGTTACCATGCTTGATTCCAGATGATGCTTGTTGTGGTTAAAAGGGTTAAAAGCACCCCTGGTAAAAGGTGACCGGAAATCTGATCGTGACCCGGAAGAGACAGGGCGTGAAGGAGGAGAAGCGGGAAAGATCGTGAGGAGACGTGTTCTGATTGCAGCTCCAGACCGAGCAGCCGAACGTGCAGGACAAGGGAACTTTGCCTCCTTGAACAGAAGTCCGCGCGATAGGAGATCGCCGGATTGCTGCGGAGCCTGCGTAGTCGGGTATCCTCGTTGAGGTTGCCGAGTATCCTCACCTCCAAGCCCGGGTGAAGAGAAAGCCGACCGCCATCTTCGCCACGCGCACCACCGGCAGTGACCAGGTTTTTGTGGCGCGTCGACCAGGCGTTACTCTCTGGCGGGCTGCCGGGGACGGCTGTACAAGCCAGTGGCTGTGGGAGGGTTATTGAGGAGACTCGCGGATTGAACCGCAATTGGGTACGTACCCGAAATCGTCTTTGGGGAAGTTTCCCATTCTATCGCCATCGTGCTGGAGATTGGACCACGTGGCCTGCGGGTTGGTTCGATCGACTCCGCTTCCCCTGATTGGAATCGGAAATTGACTCCACGATCGCGGGAGCGAATCGACGTCGCCGTGGAGGCGTACAGAGACATTGGGGCAAGGGCCATGAGTGTGGGGGTAAGGGGCTCGGTAAGGTGGCGCCACCTGTAGATAAGGATTAAATTGTGAAGTGCTGTACTAATTTGGTTGTGATTCCTGTGTGGGATTTATAATATATTGTGGTTTGTTCGTAACCCTTGGTGTGGACTCGTTATTGGTTGGCTTGTTTTCAACCAAGGACAACACATTTTTCTGCCGGGGACTTCCTCGGGGTTCGGAGGTTTACCGAGACCAGAGGATAGGGGAGGACCCCGTAACAGAAATTGGGGGCTCGTCCAATTGATATTCGTGGGCTCGCAATTGGGTCTGCGTCCGGGATCGGAAAATTCCTAAATTTAGTCTGGGAAAGAATTCCCTAACATTCCCAGAATTCCCCAAGTTTGGAGCTTTTCCAACATTCCCAAATGTTTTCAAAATAAATAAATAAATAAATAAAATAAAATGAAAGTATTAAATTTTAATAATTTAATTGTAATAATTAATTTATTAATAATTTTTTTGATTTTTGTGTGAAGGTTAACAGGTGTTAATGGATAGTCACCATGGTGTTTGACGCAGGAAAGTTTGCGGCGTCCCCTCATGAGGCACAGTTCCAAGCATTAAAAAAATCGGACCTCTTGGTATTGGCCAGACATTTTAGCTTGGAGGTCCGAGCGAATATGAGGAAAGCAGAGATGCAGAGATTGGTGATAGAATCTCTCGTGGGACAAGGAACATGGGAAGAGGGAGCCTTGGATTGGTTACCCGAGGAACAAGAAAATGTGGAGCTCCGAAAAATGGAGATGCAATTGCAGAGCCAGGAAAGGTTAGAAGAGAAAAAAAGCAGAGGAAAGGAGAGTTGAAAGAGAACTCGAGGAAAGAAGAGAACAGGAAAGAGCAGAGGAAAGGAGAGTTGAAAGAGAACTCAAAGAAAGAAGAGAACAGGAAATCAGAAGACTGCGGTTCCAAGACAAACCTGTCGTCCGGGGGACTTGAAGCGGACCGCCGCCCCCATGCCTGGCAGACCACGAGGTTCTCCTCCGGGCTGACTTGCACCTTTTGCCATAAACCTGGACACTGGAGGTCCAACTGTCATGCTCTGGGAGAGGAAAATCAGGAGCGGAGTTCGACTAGTACGACTCCAAATGCGATGGCCATTGTGAGAAATCGCCCTCAAAAGGGTTACCGACCATTTATTTCCGAGGGGTTTGTGTCACTGGATGGAGCCTCGACTAACCGGAGACCGGTTAGGATATTGAGGGACACAGGAGCACATCAATCTTTAATGCTTGAAGGCATCTTGCCATGGTCCGAGGAGACGGAAACTGGGGATAGTGTTCGTTTACAAGGGATTGGTGGCTGTGTTAGTGCTCCACTTCATGTCATCCATTTGGAGTCCGATTTGGTGTCAGGACTGGTCACCGTCGGTTTACAAGCCACGCTTCCTGTGGAGGGAGTATCGGTGGTTATCGGGAATGATTTGGCCGGTGGTCAAGTTTATGGTAATCCGAAGGTTGGTAAAGAGCCCAGCAGGGAAAATAACACCACACCAGTTAGGGATGGTGACAAAAGTGTAGTGGAAATGTATTAAAGTTGAACCCAGGAGTGATGCCCACTTAAACCGCTGAGGGGCGTCTATAAGACCTCGGACGTCCGCGACGCTGAGCCACTCCTGTGACATTTTACGATGACATGTAGTCTTGTATGGTACGTACCTGCACATATTCTAGGCTTGCTTGCATTGACTAATACTAGGGCATGCCCGTACTATATCTATATCTAAAATTATATCCCCCCCTCTATTTACATGAAATGTTTTGGTCCATTTGCAACGCCAAAGCGAACGGCGAACGCTTTACATGAAATGGTTTGGTTCATGAAATGTTTTGGTTCATTCGCAATGCCAAAGCGAACGGCGAACGGCTTGCGAGTACAGTGACAATCCCCCCGGGGTTTTAATTAGTTTTAAAACATCGTTTAACGCCAACATAGCGCCAACATAGTTTGCCGACGGGAAATAAATGAATACGCTCTCAAATGTGCCATCCGAGGCAGAGTGTGTTCGCCACGTTCGGCACACGCGATAGCTCGCTGCTCTCTGATTGGTTGAATCGTTTTTTGGACATAGCTCGGTAAGTAATTGTCCGATTAATATGAAACCTTGAAAAGGCACATCCTCGGGTCCCCAGCAATATACCTGGCAAGTTTAAAGTATATCGGACCCGTGGTTGTCGAGAAACAGCGGTCACAGACAAACAAACAAACGTACAAACAAACAAACGTACAAACAAACAAACGTACAAACAAACAAACACACAGAGATTACTGGAATTATAGATAGATTATCGATCATTCCTATATGATGCCAAGATCCTGATATCTATTGCATGATTGTATTTTACAGGATGATACCAAAGATCTGATTGAGATTAAACCTACCTATGGGACAAAGTTGTGGACTTGGTTTATTTTCACAACATTTAATCTCAATCAAGATCTACGGAAATGGCGGGACACAAGATGATCCATGTACCGACATTCAGCGCCGACCCACAAGCTGCGGATTCGGGCTCGGAGTTAACTCACTGGCTCAGGTCACTGGAGAACCAGTTCAAAGCCCAGGATACCGTTCCGACTGCTGAAACGAAACTGGACGTGCTGCAGACTAAAGTGGCCCACCACGTCTACAGGAGCATTGAACGATGTACGACGTACGATGCCGCTGTGGCGGAGCTAAAGCGAATTTACATTAAGAAACGGAGCGTGGTGTACACCAGGTATCTGCTCTCATCGCGGCGGCAACAGCCCACTGAGTCGATAGACCGCTTCGCCCAGGAGCTACGACAAGTACTTGCGGACAGTACCCACGAGGTCCGCACTCACGAGCAAGTCCAGGATGATCTTGTCCGAGACGCTTTCGTCTCTGGGATCGGCTCTCCTGCTCTCAGGCTAAGACATTTGGAGACAGCTGACCTAACGTTCACGGAGGCTCTACGGGTGGCACACGTCTACACTGAGGCCCGGGAACAATCTACCGCCTATGACCACACACGGGTTGTCGCGGGGACTTCTCAACTCGCGCGACCGGAGAGGGCTACCGCCGAGGATACGGGAGCGGACCCGACCATGCTAGCGGAGCCCTTGGCCGCTCCCGAGGTGGACTCGGATTCCGGCTTGGTTGCGGCTACGGCGGCCAGACCAAGGCCTGTACGAAATGCTACGTGTTACTTCTGTGGCAATCGACAGCATCCCAGGTCAGCGTGTCCGGCTCGGGAAGCAATATGCCATTTGTGTTCGACTAAAGGACATTTTCCAAAAGCCTGCCGAAAGACCGCGCGGGGCGCACGAACTCGCGCGACCTTGAATGGGCTTATCGCCGAGCCAACGGACCGAGCACAGAGAGGGGTGCCTCACCCGACTTTGATGAGTGGTCCTCCTCCTCGTGGGCCCCTGGCTGCACGCTCGACCTTGGTGAGATACATCAGGCCGCCAAAACAAATGGCACGAACACGACCGACCGCGGAGCGACTGTCCTTGACTGGAATCCGAACGCCCTCCGAAGGCTACTCATACAATCGACAAGCTCCTGCTTTGACACGGCAAACAATGCACGTGACACGAGCGCCATCTGACGGCAGCTCGTACGAACTACACGCTCTTGCTTCAGCACGTGAAACTACAGTTGGCTGCTATCCTTCTCGCGTGACACGAGCGCCCCCTGACGGCAGCTCGTACGGACTACAAGCTCCTGACGCTTCTGCTTTGGCACGACCAACGATGCCTTTGACACGAGTGCCCTCCGGAGGCTGCTCAAACGACCGGAAAACTGCAGCCGGCGTGGGATCCACACGCGAGGCGCGATCTTCTCGCTCGGATGGCTCAATACCTGCCGGATCTTCCGGCCTTGCTCAGGCCATTATTCCACTCCTGGTCGAAGGCGTTTTTGCGCGGGGTTTAGTTGACACGGGGTCTACGGATAGTTTTATCGATCATCGACTAGTGCGTAAACATGGATGGCCGGTCCTTGGGACAACACGACGGATCTTTATGGCCTCCCAAGGGCTTAGGCTCAGCACAAAAGGGGAATGTCGATTGAAACTTGTGATAAAGGGACGCATGTTTCTAGATGTACATCTTATGGTCTTACCTGCTTTATGTGCTGACATTCTGTTAGGACACGATTTTCTTAAACGACACGGACGTTTGGAAATGGAATTCGGTGGGACTGACACGCTTGCTGTGTGTGCACTCGCGAAAATGGAAATTGAGCCCCTTTCGCTGTTCCCCAACCTGACCACTGACTGCACTCCCGTAGCGGTGAAATCATGGCGCTACTCACGAGCAGACGCGCAATTAATTGCGGAAGAAACGGCCCAGCTCTTAAAGGAAGGTATCATAGAACCCAGCCGGTCGCCGTGGCGGGCCCAGGTCCTAGTGGTGCGAAGTGAAGCGCATCGCCGACGCATGGTAATCGATTATTCACAGACGATTAATCGCTTTACACAGCTGGACGCCTACCCCCTACCGGGGATGGCTGCGCTGGTACGACAGGTGGCCCAGTACTCAGTCTACAGCACTCTCGATCTGCGTAGTGCGTATCATCAGATCCCCATCTCTAGGGCTGATCGCATCTATACCGCCTTTGAATCGGGTCAAAGGTTATACCAGTTCACCCGACTACCTTTTGGGGTGACGAACGGGGTCGCCTGTTTTCAGAGGGCTATGGACGACATCGTTACTAAGGATAACTTGACAGATGTCTTTGTATATCTGGACAATCTTACGGTTTGTGGGTATGACCAGGGGCATCATGATGCTAATCTGAAGCGCTTCCTCGAGGTCACGCAGAGGTATCGCCTAACCATGAATGAGGCTAAGTGTCATTACTCTCTACGCACGATAGATCTTCTGGGGTACACCGTGACCCATGGCTTTGTCGCTCCAGATAAGGAGCGTCTGCGACCTTTGCTCGATATGGCTCCGCCTAGCGATCGAGCTTCGCTGAAGCGTGCTCTCGGGCTGTTCGCCCATTATTCTAAGTGGGTGCAAAATTTATCCGCGAAGCTCCGCCCCCTTGTGGCCTGCGACACGTTCCCCATGAGCCCAGCCGCCTTGGCAGCCTTTGGGGGCATTAAGGCCGACATCGCTGGCGCTGCTGTGGCGACGATCGACGAGAGCAAATCTTTCGTCTTAGAAAGTGATGCCTCGGATCATGCGATAGCGGCGACACTCTCCCAGGGTGGGGCGCCCTGTGGCTTTCTTTTCGCGGACTCTCACCTCCGCTGAGCGGAGGCATTCGTCTGTCGAAAAGGAAGCGTACGCGATCGTCGAGTCGATTCGGCGATGGCGACCGTACTTACTCGGGCGATGCTGCCAAATCATCACGGACCAACAAAGCGTAGCGTTCATGTACGACACCATACATGCTCAGCGCATTAAGAATGAGAAAATCACTCGCTGGCGTATTGAACTCGCCGACTTCTGCTACACCATCAAATATCGCGCGGGGAAGGATAACCTGGTCGCCGACGCCTTATCGAAGCCGGCTACGTGCGCGGGTATCATAACTCTGGAGGGTCTGCGCACTTTGCACAGCACTATGTGTCATCTTGGGGTGACGCTTTTTGCTCATTTTGTGCGTAGTGGTAATCTGCCGTACTCGATTGAGGACATCCGCCGGATCTGCCGCGACTGCGCTATATGTGCGGAACTCAAACCGCGTTTTTACAACCCTCCCATGGGGACGCTGGTTAGGGCTACTAGACCGTGAGAGAGATTGGCAATGGATTTCAAAGGGCCGCTTCCGGTGTCGAGTAACTCTCGTTATCTGCTCACTATCGTTGATGAGTACTCGCGATTCCCTTTTGCTTACACGTGCGTGGATATGACGGCTGCCACGGTCATACGGTGCCTGCAGAATTGGTTTTCTATGTTTGGGTATCCGGCCTACGTGCATACCGATCAGGGTGCGGTGTTCCTGTCTCAGGAAGTGAGAGGTTACCTGCTCCAAAATAATGTCGCTTCGAGCTACACCACACCGTACAGACCCCAGGGGAATGGGCAGGTCGAACGCTTCAATGGGATTATATGGAGGGCCGTCATGCTAAGCCTCAGGGCCCTCGGCCGTGGCCTCGATAAATGGGCTTGGTCGCTACCTGCGGCGCTGAACTCGATCAGGGCTCTACTATGTACGGCCACCAACAAGACTCCTCACGAAAGACTGTTCCACCACCCTAGAAGCTCGGGTAGTATCCGATCTTTACCCAGTTGGCTCGCTGAGCCGGGGCCAGCCTATCTCAAATGTGCGGTTCGCACAAGCAAGTACGACCCCTTAGTGGATAAAGTGCAGGTACTCCAGGCTAATCCCGAGCATGCTCGTGTGATGACGGCAGATGGACGCGAGTCCACTGTCTCCGTACGCCATCTCGCCCCATGTGGGGTCATCGACCCTTATAGGGATATCGACGAACCGATCTACGAGTCTATGGACTCTCCCGAAGCTTCCTCTATGGAACATCTGCCGTCCCTTCCTTCGTCAAATACTCCCCTGCCTGAAGGCTCTGTGGTGCCCCCTCCGACACCTACCTCCAGCGGCAGTGTAGTTCTAACGGCGGGGAGAATGTAGTGGAAATGTATTAAAGTTGAACCCAGGAGTGATGCCCACTTAAACCGCTGAGGGGCATCTATAAGACCTCGGACGTCCGTGACGCTGAGCCACTCCTGTGACATTTTACTATGACATGTAGTCTTGTATGGTAGGTACCCGCACATATTCTAGGCTTGCTTGCATTGACTAATATTATCGATCATTCCTATATGATGCCAAGATACTGATATCTATTGCATGATTGTATTTTACAGGATGATACCAAAGATCTGATTGAGATTA